>NC_139471.1:32167500-32170000 GCF_057233095.1 Heloderma suspectum | reverse complement strand
CCCTAACCCTAACCCTAACCCTAACCCTAACCCTAACCCCAACCCTAACCCTATACCTAACCCCAACCCTAACCCTAACCCTAACCCTAACCCCAACCCTAACCCTAACCCCAACCCCAACCCTAACCCTATACCTAACCCCAACCCTAACCCTAACCCTAACCCTAACCCTAACACTAACCCTAACCCAAACCCTAACCCTATACCTAACCCCAACCCTAACCCTAACCCCAACCCTAACCCTAACCCCAACACTAACCCTATACCTAACCCCAACCCTAAACCTAACCCTAACCCCAACCCTAACCCTAACCCTAACCCTAACCCTAACCCCAACCCTAACCCTATACCTAACTCAACCCTAACCCTAACCCCAACCCTAACCCTAACCGTAACCCTAACCCTAACCCTAACCCCAACCCTAACCCTAACCCTAACCCTAACCCTAACCCTAACCCTAAACCTAACCCCAACCCTAACCCTAACCCCAACCCTAACCCTAACCCTAACCCTAACCCTAACACTTACCCTAACCCCAACCCTAACCCTATACCTAACTCAACCCTAACCCTAACCCCAACCCTAACCCTAACCCTAACCCTAACCCTAACCCCAACCCTAACCCTAACCCCAACCCTAACCCTAACCCTAACCCTATACCTAACTCAACCCTAACCCTAACCCCAACCCTAACCCTAACCCTAACCCTAACCCTATACCTAACCCCAACCCTAACCGTAACCCTAACCCTAACCCTAACCCTAACCCTAACCCTAACCCTAACCCCAACCCTAACCCTATACCTAACCCCAACCCTAACCCTAACCCCAACCCTAACCCTAACCCCAACCCTAACCCTATACCTAACCCCAACCCTAAACCTAACCCTAACCCCAACCCTAACCCTAACCCTAACCCTAACCCTAACCCCAACCCTAACCCTATTCCTAACTCAACCCTAACCCTAACCCCAACCCTAACCCTAACCGTAACCCTAACCCTAACCCTAACCCTAACCCCATCCCTAACCCTAACCCTAACCCTAACCCCAACCCTAACCCTAACCCCAAACCTAACCCTAACCCTAACCCTAACACTAACCCTAACCCCAACCCCAACCCTAACCCTATACCTAACTCAACCCTAACCCTAACCCTAACGCTAACCCTAACCCTAACACTAACCCTAACCCTATACCTAACCCCAACCCTAACCCTAACCCCAACCCTAACCCTATACCTAACCCCAACCCTAAACCTAACCCTAACCCCAACCCTAACCCTAACCCTAACCCTAACCTTAACCCTAACCCTAACCCCAACCCTAACCCTATACCTAACTCAACCCTAACCCTAACCCCAACCCTAACCCTAACCGTAACCCTAACCCTAACCCTAACCCTAACCCCAACCCTAACCCTAACCCTAACCCTAACCCTAACCCTAACCCCAACCCTAACCCTAACCCCAACCCTAACCCTAACCCTAACCCTAACACTAACCCTAACCCCAACCCTAAACCTATACCTAACTCAACCCTAACCCTAACCCCAACCCTAACCCTAACCCTAACCCTAACCCTAACCCTAACCCCAACCCTAACCCTAACCCTAACCCTAACCCTAACACTAACCCTAACCCTTACCCTAACCCTAACCCTAACCCTAACCCCAACCCTAACCCTAACCCTAACCCTATACCTAACTCAACCCTAACCCTAACCCCAACCCTAACCCTAACCCTAACCCTAACCCCAACCCTAACCCTAACCCCAACCCTAACCCTAACCCTAACCCTAACCCTAACCCCAACCCTAACCCTATACCTAACTCAACCCTATCCCTAACCCCAACCCTAACCCTAACCCTAACCCTAACCATAACCCTAACCCTAACCCTAACCCTAACCCTAACCCTAACCCTAACCCTAACCCTATACCTAACCCCAACTCTAACCCTAACCCTAACCCTAACCCCAACCCTAACCCTAACCCCAACCCTAACCCTATACCTAACCCCAACCCTAACCCTAACCCTAACCCTAACCCTAACCCTAACCCCAACCCTAACCCTATACCTAACCCCAACCCTAACCCTAACCGCAACCCTAACCCTAACCCCAACCCTAACCCTATACCTAACCCCAACCCTAAACCTAACCCTAACCCCAACCCTAACCCTAACCCTAACCCTAACCCTAACCCTAACCCCAACCCTAACCCTATACCTAACTCAACCCTAACCCTAACCCCAACCCTAACCCTAACCGTAACCCTAACCCTAACCCTAACCCTAACCCTAACCCCAACCCTAACCCTAACCCTAACCCTAACCCTAACCCTAACCCTAACCCTAACCCCAACCCTAACCCTAACCCGAACCCTAACCCTAACCCTAACCCTAACACTAACCCTAACCCCAACCCTAACCCTATACCTAACTCAACCCTAACCCTAACCCCAAGCCTAACCCTAACCCTAACCCTAACCCTAACCATAACCC
>NC_139471.1:32157500-32160000 GCF_057233095.1 Heloderma suspectum | reverse complement strand
CCCTAACCCTAACCCTAACCCTATACCTAAACCCAACCCTAACCCTAACCCTAACCCTAACCCTAACCCCAACCCTAACCCTAACCCTAACCCTATACCTAACTCAACCCTAACCCTAACCCCAACCCTAACCCTAACCCTAACCCTAACCCTAACCCCAACCCTAACCCTAACCCCAACCCTAACCCTAACCCTAACCCTATACCTAACTCAAACCTAACCCTAACCCCAACCCTAACCCTAACCCTAACCCTAACCCTATACCTAACCCCAACCCTAACCCTAACCCTAACCCTAACCCTAACCCTAACCCTAACCCCTAAGCCTAACCCTAACCATAACCCTAACCCTAACCCTAACCCTAACCCTAACCCTAACCCTAACCCTAACACTAACCCTAACCCTATACCTAACCCCAACCCTAACCCTAACCCTAACCCTAACCCCAACCCTAACCCTAACCCCAACCCCAACCCTAACCCTATACCTAACCCCAACCCTAACTCTAACCCTAACCCTAACCCTAACCCTAACCCTAACCCTAACCCTAACCCCAACCCTAACCCTATACCTAACCCCAACCCTAACCCTAACCCCAACCCTAACCCTAACCCCAACACTAACCCTATACCTAACCCCAACCCTAAACCTAACCCTAACCCCAACCCTAACCCTAACCCTAACCCTAACCCTAACCCTAACCCTAACCCCAACCCTAACCCTATACCTAACTCAAACCTAACCCTAACCCCAACCCTAACCCTAACCGTAACCCTAACCCTAACCCTAACCCCAACCCTAACCCTAACCCTAACCCTAACCCTAACCCTAACCCTAACCCCAACCCTAACCCTAACCCCAACCCTAACCCTAACCCTAACCCTAACACTTACCCTAACCCCAACACTAACCCTATACCTAACTCAACCCTAACCCTAACCCCAACCCTAACCCTAACCCTAACCCTAACCCTAACCCCAACCCTAACCCTAACCCCAACCCTAACCCTAACCCTAACCCTATACCTAACTCAACCCTAACCCTAACCCCAACCCTAACCCTAACCCTAACCCTAACCCTATACCTAACCCCAACCCTAACCCTAACCCTAACCCTTACCCTAACCCTAACCCTAACCCTAACACTAACACTAACCCTAACCCTATACCTAACCCCAACCCTAACCCTAACCCTAACCCTAACCCTAACCCCAACCCTAACCCTAACCCCAACCCCAACCCTAACCCTATACCTAACCCCAACCCTAACCCTAACCCTAACCCTAACCCTAACCCCAACCCTAACCCTATACCTAACCCCAACCCTAACCCTAACCCTAACCCTAACCCCAACCCTAACCCTAACCCCAACCCCAACCCTAACCCTATACCTAACCCCAACCCTAACCCTAACCCTAACCCTAACCCTAACCCTAACCCCAACCCTAACACTATACCTAACCCCAACCCTAACCCTAACCCCAACCCTAACCCTAACCCCAACACTAACCCTATACCTAACCCCAACCCTAAACCTAACCCTAACCCCAACCCTAACCCTAACCCTAACCCTAACCCTAACCCTAACCCTAACCCCAACCCTAACCCTATACCTAACTCAACCCTAACCCTAACCCCAACCCTAACCCTAACCGTAACCCTAACCCTAACCCTAACCCCAACCCTAACCCTAACCCTAACCCTAACCCTAACCCTAACCCCAACCCTAACCCTAACCCCAACCCTAACCCTAACCCTAACCCTAACACTTACCCTAACCCCAACCCTAACCCTATACCTCACTCAACCCTAACCCTAACCCCAACCCTAACCCTAACCCTAACCCTAACCCTATACCTAACCCCAACCCTAACCCTAACCCTAACCCTAACCCTAACCCTAACACTAACACTAACCCTAACCCTATACCTAACCCCAACCCTAACCCTAACCCTAACCCTAACCCCAACCCTAACCCTAACCCCAACCCCAACCCTAACCCTATACCTAACCCCAACCCTAACCCTAACCCTAACCCTAACCCTAACCCTAACCCCAACCCTAACCCTAACCCTATACCTAACCCCAACCCTAACCCTAACCCTAACCCTAACCCCAACCCTAACCCTAACCCCAACCCCAACCCTAACCCTATACCTAACCCCAACCCTAACCCTAACCCTAACCCTAACCCTAACCCCAACCCTAACCCTATACCTAACCCCAACCCTAACCCTAACCCCAACCCTAACCCTAACCCCAACACTAACCCTATACCTAACCCCAACCCTAAACCTAACCCTAACCCCAACCCTAACCCTAACCCTAACCCTAACCCTAACCCCAACCCTAACCCTATATCTAACTCAACCCTAACCCTAACCCCAACCCTAACCCTAACCGTAACCCTAACCCTAACCCTAACCCCAACCCTAACCCTAACCCTAACCCTAACCCTAACCCTAACCCTAACCCCAACCCTAACCCTAACCCCAACCCTA
>NC_139471.1:32100000-32102500 GCF_057233095.1 Heloderma suspectum | reverse complement strand
AACCCCAACCCTAACCCTATACCTAACCCCAACCCTAACCCTAACCCTAACCCTAACCCTAACCCTAACCCCAACCCTAACCCTATACCTAACCCCAACCCTAACCCTAACCCTAACCCTAACCCCAACCCTAACCCTAACCCCAACCCCAACCCTAACCCTATACCTAACCCCAACCCTAACCCTAACCCTAACCCTAACCCTAACACTAACCCTAACCCCAACCCTAACCCTATACCTAACCCCAACCCTAACCCTAACCCCAACCCTAACCCTAACCCCAACACTAACCCTATACCTAACCCCAACCCTAAACCTAACCCTAACCCCAACCCTAACCCTAACCCTAACCCTAACCCTAACCCCAACCCTAACCCTATACCTAACTCAACCCTAACCCTAACCCCAACCCTAACCCTAACCGTAACCCTAACCCTAACCCTAACCCCAACCCTAACCCTAACCCTAACCCTAACCCTAACCCTAACCCTAAACCTAACCCCAACCCTAACCCTAACCCCAACCCTAACCCTAACCCTAACCCTAACCCTAACACTTACCCTAACCCCAACCCTAACCCTATACCTAACTCAACCCTAACCCTAACCCCAACCCTAACCCTAACCCTAACCCTAACCCTAACCCCAACCCTAACCCTAACCCCAACCCTAACCCTAACCCTAACCCTATACCTAACTCAACCCTAACCCTAACCCCAACCCTAACCCTAACCCTAACCCTAACCCTATACCTAACCCCAACCCTAACCGTAACCCTAACCCTAACCCTAACCCTAACCCTAACCCTAACCCTAACCCTAACCCTAACCCCAACCCTAACCCTATACCTAACCCCAACCCTAACCCTAACCCCAACCCTAACCCTAACCCCAACCCTAACCCTATACCTAACCCCAACCCTAAACCTAACCCTAACCCCAACCCTAACCCTAACCCTAACCCTAACCCCAACCCTAACCCTATTCCTAACTCAACCCTAACCCTAACCCCAACCCTAACCCTAACCGTAACCCTAACCCTAACCCTAACCCTAACCCCATCCCTAACCCTAACCCTAACCCTAACCCCAACCCTAACCCTAACCCCAAACCTAACCCTAACCCTAACCCTAACACTAACCCTAACCCCAACCCCAACCCTAACCCTATACCTAACTCAACCCTAACCCTAACCCTAACCCTAACACTAACCCTAACACTAACCCTAACCCTATACCTAACCCCAACCCTAACCCTAACCCCAACCCTAACCCTATACCTAACCCGAACCCTAAACCTAACCCTAACCCCAACCCTAACCCTAACCCTAACCCTAACCTTAACCCTAACCCTAACCCCAACCCTAACCCTATACCTAACTCAACCCTAACCCTAACCCCAACCCTAACCCTAACCGTAACCCTAACCCTAACCCTAACCCTAACCCCAACCCTAACCCTAACCCTAACCCTAACCCTAACCCTAACCCCAACCCTAACCCTAACCCCAACCCTAACCCTAACCCTAACCCTAACACTAACCCTAACCCCAACCCTAAACCTATACCTAACTCAACCCTAACCCTAACCCCAACCCTAACCCTAACCCTAACCCTAACCCTAACCCTAACCCCAACCCTAACCCTAACCCTAACCCTAACCCTAACCCTAACCCTAACACTAACCCTAACCCTTACCCTAACCCTAACCCTAACCCTAACCCCAACCCTATCCCTAACCCTAACCCTATACCTAACTCAACCCTAACCCTAACCCCAACCCTAACCCTAACCCTAACCCTAACCCTAACCCTAACCCCAACCCTAACCCTAACCCCAACCCTAACCCTAACCCTAACCCTAACCCTAACCCTAACCCTAACCCTAACCCCAACCCTAACCCTATACCTAACTCAACCCTATCCCTAACCCCAACCCTAACCCTAACCCTAACCCTAACCATAACCCTAACCCTAACCCTAACCCTAACCCTAACCCTAACCCTAACCCTAACCCTATACCTAACCCCAACTCTAACCCTAACCCTAACCCTAACCCCAACCCTAACCCTAACCCCAACCCTAACCCTATACCTAACCCCAACCCTAACCCTAACCCTAACCCTAACCCTAACCCTAACCCCAACCCTAACCCTTTACCTAACCCCAACCCTAACCCTAACCGCAACCCTAACCCTAACCCCAACCCTAACCCTATACCTAACCCCAACCCTAAACCTAACCCTAACCCCAACCCTAACCCTAACCCTAACCCTAACCCTAACCCTAACCCCAACCCTAACCCTATACCTAACTCAACCCTAACCCTAACCCCAACCCTAACCCTAACCGTAACCCTAACCCTAACCCTAACCCTAACCCTAACCCTAACCCCAACCCTAACCCTAACCCGAACCCTAACCCTAACCCTAACCCTAACACTAACCCTTACCCCAACCCTAACCCTATACCTAACTCAACCCTAACCCTAACCCCAAGCCTAAC
>NC_139471.1:32090000-32092500 GCF_057233095.1 Heloderma suspectum | reverse complement strand
CTATACCTAACCCCAACCCTAACCCTAACCCTAACCCTAACCCCAACCCTAACCCTAACCCCAACCCCAACCCTAACCCTATACCTAACCCCAACCCTAACCCTAACCCTAACCCTAACCCTAACACTAACCCTAACCCCAACCCTAACCCTATACCTAACCCCAACCCTAACCCTAACCCCAACCCTAACCCTAACCCCAACACTAACCCTATACCTAACCCCAACCCTAAACCTAACCCTAACCCCAACCCTAACCCTAACCCTAACCCTAACCCCAACCCTAACCCTATACCTAACTCAACCCTAACCCTAACCCCAACCCTAACCCTAACCGTAACCCTAACCCTAACCCTAACCCCAACCCTAACCCTAACCCTAACCCTAACCCTAACCCTAAACCTAACCCCAACCCTAACCCTAACCCCAACCCTAACCCTAACCCTAACCCTAACCCTAACACTTACCCTAACCCCAACCCTAACCCTATACCTAACTCAACCCTAACCCTAACCCCAACCCTAACCCTAACCCTAACCCTAACCCCAACCCTAACCCTAACCCCAACCCTAACCCTAACCCTAACCCTAACCCTATACCTAACTCAACCCTAACCCTAACCCCAACCCTAACCCTAACCCTAACCCTAACCCTATACCTAACCCCAACCCTAACCGTAACCCTAACCCTAACCCTAACCCTAACCCTAACCCTAACCCTAACCCCAACCCTAACCCTATACCTAACCCCAACCCTAACCCTAACCCCAACCCTAACCCTAACCCCAACCCTAACCCTATACCTAACCCCAACCCTAAACCTAACCCTAACCCCAACCCTAACCCTAACCCTAACCCTAACCCTAACCCCAACCCTAACCCTATTCCTAACTCAACCCTAACCCTAACCCCAACCCTAACCCTAACCGTAACCCTAACCCTAACCCTAACCCTAACCCCATCCCTAACCCTAACCCTAACCCTAACCCCAACCCTAACCCTAACCCCAAACCTAACCCTAACCCTAACCCTAACACTAACCCTAACCCCAACCCCAACCCTAACCCTATACCTAACTCAACCCTAACCCTAACCCTAACCCTAACCCTAACACTAACACTAACCCTAACCCTATACCTAACCCCAACCCTAACCCTAACCCCAACCCTAACCCTATACCTAACCCCAACCCTAAACCTAACCCTAACCCCAACCCTAACCCTAACCCTAACCCTAACCTTAACCCTAACCCTAACCCCAACCCTAACCCTATACCTAACTCAACCCTAACCCTAACCCCAACCCTAACCCTAACCGTAACCCTAACCCTAACCCTAACCCTAACCCTAACCCCAACCCTAACCCTAACCCTAACCCTAACCCTAACCCTAACCCTAACCCTAACCCCAACCCTAACCCTAACCCCAACCCTAACCCTAACCCTAACACTAACCCTAACCCCAACCCTAAACCTATACCTAACTCAACCCTAACCCTAACCCCAACCCTAACCCTAACCCTAACCCTAACCCTAACCCTAACCCTAACCCCAACCCTAACCCTAACCCTAACCCTAACCCTAACCCTAACCCTAACACTAACCCTAACCCTTACCCTAACCCTAACCCTAACCCTAACCCCAACCCTAACCCTAACCCTAACCCTATACCTAACTCAACCCTAACCCTAACCCCAACCCTAACCCTAACCCTAACCCTAACCCTAACCCCAACCCTAACCCTAACCCCAACCCTAACCCTAACCCTAACCCTAACCCTAACCCTAACCCTAACCCCAACCCTAACCCTATACCTAACTCAACCCTATCCCTAACCCCAACCCTAACCCTAACCCTAACCCTAACCCTAACCCTAACCCTAACCCTAACCCTAACCCTAACCCTATACCTAACCCCAACTCTAACCCTAACCCTAACCCTAACCCCAACCCTAACCCTAACCCCAACCCTAACCCTATACCTAACCCCAACCCTAACCCTAACCCTAACCCTAACCCTAACCCCAACCCTAACCCTATACCTAACCCCAACCCTAACCCTAACCGCAACCCTAACCCTAACCCCAACCCTAACCCTATACCTAACCCCAACCCTAAACCTAACCCTAACCCCAACCCTAACCCTAACCCTAACCCTAACCCTAACCCTAACCCTAACCCCAACCCTAACCCTATACCTAACTCAACCCTAACCCTAACCCCAACCCTAACCCTAACCGTAACCCTAACCCTAACCCTAACCCTAACCCTAACCCTAACCCCAACCCTAACCCTAACCCTAACCCTAACCCTAACCCTAACCCTAACCCCAACCCTAACCCTAACCCGAACCCTAACCCTAACCCTAACCCTAACACTAACCCTAACCCCAACCCTAACCCTATACCTAACTCAACCCTAACCCTAACCCCAAGCCTAACCCTAACCCTAACCCTAACCCTAACCCTAACCCCAACCCTAACCCTAACCCTAACCCTAACCCTA
>NC_139471.1:32025000-32027500 GCF_057233095.1 Heloderma suspectum | reverse complement strand
CCTATACCTAACCCCAACCCTAACCCTAACCCTAACCCTAACCCTAACCCCAACCCTAACCCTATACCTAACCCCAACCCTAACCCTAACCCTAACCCTAACCCCAACCCTAACCCTAACCCCAACCCCAACCCTAACCCTATACCTAACCCCAACCCTAACCCTAACCCTAACCCTAACCCTAACCCTAACCCGAAACCTAACCCTATACCTAACCCCAACCCTAACCCCAACCCTAACCCTAACCCCAACACTAACCCTATACCTAACCCCAACCCTAACCCTAACCCCAACCCTAACCCTAACCGTAACCCTAACCCTAACCCTAACCCCAACCCTAACCCTAACCCTAACCCTAACCCTAACCCTAACCCCAACCCTAACCCTAACCCCAACCCTAACCCTAACCCTAACCCTAACACTTACCCTAACCCCAACCCTAACCCTATACCTAACTCAACCCTAACCCTAACCCCAACCCTAACCCTAACCCTAACCCTATACCTAACCCCAACCCTAACCCTAACCCTAACCCTAACCCTAACCCTAACCCTAACCCTAACACTAACCCTAACCCTAACCCTATACCTAACCCCAACCCTAACCCTAACCCTAACCCTAACCCCAACCCTAACCCTAACCCCAACCCCAACCCTAACCCTATACCTAACCCCAACCCTAACCCTAACCCTAACCCTAACCCTAACCCTAACCCCAACCCTAACCCTATACCTAACCCCAACCCTAAGCCTAACCCTAACCCTAACCCCAACCCTAACCCTAACCCCAACCCCAACCCTAACCCTATACCTAACCCCAACCCTAACCCTAACCCTAACCCTAACACTAACCCTAACCCCAACCCTAACCCTATACCTAACCCCAACCCTAACCCTAACCCCAACCCTAACCCTAACCCCAACACTAACCCTATACCTAACCCCAACCCTAAACCTAACCCTAACCCCAACCCTAACCCTAACCCTAACCCTAACCCTAACCCTAACCCTAACCCCAACCCTAACCCTATACCTAACTCAACCCTAACCCTAACCCCAACCCTAACCCTAACCGTAACCCTAACCCTAACCCTAACCCCAACCCTAACCCTAACCCTAACCCTAACCCTAACCCTAACCCTAACCCTAACCCCAACCCTAACCCTAACCCCAACCCTAACCCTAACCCTAACCCTAACACTTACCCTAACCCCAACCCTAACCCTATACCTAACTCAACCCTAACCCTAACCCCAACCCTAACCCTAACCCTAACCCCAACCCTAACCCTAACCCCAACCCTAACCCTAACCCTATACCTAACTCAACCCTAACCCTAACCCCAACCCTAACCCTAACCCTAACCCTAACCCTATACCTAACCCCAACCCTAACCCTAACCCTAACCCTAACCCTAACCCTAACCCTAACCCCAACCCTAACCCTATACCTAACCCCAACCCTAACCCTAACCCCAACCCTAACCCTAACCCCAACCCTAACCCTATACCTAACCCCAACCATAAACCTAAACCTAACCCCAACCCTAACCCTAACCCTAACCCTAACCCTAACCCTAACCCCAACCCTAACCCTATTCCTAACTCAACCCTAACCCTAACCCCAACCCTAACCCTAACCGTAACCCTAACCCTAACCCTAACCCTAACCCCAACCCTAACCCTAACCCTAACCCTAACCCTAACCCCAACCCTAACCCTAACCCTAACACTAACCCTAACCCCAACCCCAACCCCAACCCTAACCCTATACCTAACTCAACCCTAACCCTAACCCTAACCCTAACCCTAACCCTAACCCTAACCCTAACACTAACCCTAACCCTATACCTAACCCCAACCCTAACCCTAACCCCAACCCTAACCCTATACCTAACCCCAACCCTAAACCTAACCCTAACCCCAACCCTAACCCTAACCCTAACCCTAACCCTAACCCTAACCCCAACCCTAACCCTATACCTAACTCAACCCTAACCCTAACCCCAACCCTAACCCTAACCGTAACCCTAACCCTAACCCTAACCCTAACCCCAACCCTAACCCTAACCCTAACCCTAACCCTAACCCTAACCCTAACCCCAACCCTAACCCTAACCCCAACCCTAACCCTAACCCTAAACCTAACACTAACCCTAACCCCAACCCTAAACCTATACCTAACTCAACCCTAACCCTAACCCCAACCCTAACCCTAACCCTAACCCTAACCCTAACCCTAACCCCAACCCTAACCCTAACCCTAACCCTAACCCTATACCTAACTCAACCCTAACACTAACCCTAACCCCAACCCTAACCCTAACCCCCACCCTAACCCTAACCCTAACCCTAACCCTATACCTAACTCAACCCTAACCCTAACCCCAACCCTAACCCTAACCCTTACCCTAACCCTAACCCCAACCCTAACCCTAACCCCAACCCTAACCCTAACCCTAACCCTAACCCTATACCTAACTCAACCCTAACCCTAACCCC
>NC_139471.1:32012500-32017500 GCF_057233095.1 Heloderma suspectum | reverse complement strand
CTAACCCTAACCCTAACCCCAACCCTAACCCTAACCCTAACCCTAACCCTAACCCCAACCCTAACCCTAACCCCAACCCTAACCCTAACCCTAACCCTAACACTAACCCTAACCCCAACCCCAACCCTAACCCTAACCCCAACCCTAACCCTAACCCTAACCCTAACCCTAACCCTAACCCTAACCCTAACACTAACCCTAACCCTATACCTAACCCCAACCCTAACCCTAACCCCAACCCTAACCCTATACCTAACCCCAACCCTAACCCTAACCCCAACCCTAACCCTAACCCTAACCCTAACACTAACCCTAACCCCAACCCTAAACCTATACCTAACCCTAACCCTAACCCTAACCCTAACCCTAACCCCAACCCTAACCCTAACCCTAACCCTAACCCTAACCCTAACCCTAACACTAACCCTAACCCTTACCCTAACCCTAACCCTAACCCTAACCCCAACCCTAACCCTAACCCTAACCCTAACCCTATACCTAACTCAACCCTAACCCTAACCCCAACCCTAACCCTAACCCTAACCCTAACCCTAACCCTAACCCCAACCCTAACCCTAACCCCAACCCTAACCCTAACCCTAACCCTAACCCTAACCCTAACCCCAACCCTAACCCTATACCTAACTCAACCCTATCCCTAACCCCAACCCTAACCCTAACCCTAACCCTAACCCTAACCATAACCCTAACCCTAACCCTAACCCTAACCCTAACCCTAACCCTAACCCTAACCCTATACCTAACCCCAACCCTAACCCTAACCCTAACCCCAACCCTAACCCTAACCCCAACCCTAACCCTATACCTAACCCCAACCCTAACCCTAACCCTAACCCTAACCCTAACCCTAACCCTAACCCCAACCCTAACCCTATACCTAACCCCAACCCTAACCCTAACCGCAACCCTAACCCTAACCCCAACCCTAACCCTATACCTAACCCCAACCCTAAACCTAACCCTAACCCCAACCCTAACCCTAACCCTAACCCTAACCCTAACCCTAACCCTAACCCTAACCCCAACCCTAACCCTATACCTAACTCAACCCTAACCCTAACCCCAACCCTAACCCTAACCGTAACCCTAACCCTAACCCTAACCCCAACCCTAACCCTAACCCTAACCCTAACCCTAACCCCAACCCTAACCCTAACCCCAACCCTAACCCTAACCCTAACCCTAACACTAACCCTAACCTCAACCCTAACCCTATACCTAACTCAACCCTAACCCTAACCCCAACCCTAACCCTAACCCTAACCCTAACCCTAACCCTATACCTAACTCAACCCTAACCCTAACCCCAACCCTAACCCTAACCCTAACCCTAGCCCTAACACTAACCCCAACCCTAACCCTAACCCCAACCCTAACCCTAACCCTAACCCCATACCTAACTCAACCCTAACCCTAACCCCAACCCTAACCCTAACCCTAACCCTAACCCTAACCCCAACCCTATACCTAACCCCAACCCTAACCCTAACCCTAACCCTATACCTAACTCAACCCTAACCCTAACCCCAACCCTAACCCTAACCCTAACCCTAACCCTAACCCCAACCCTAACCCTATACCTAACTCAACCCTAACCCTAACCCTAACCCTAACCCTAACCCCAACCCTAACACTAACCCTAACCCTAACCCTAACCCTAACCCTAACCCCAACCCTAACCCTAACCCTAACCCAAACCCTAACCCTAACCCTAACCCTATACCTAACTCAACCCTAACCCTAACTCCAACCCTAACCCTAACCCTAACCCTAACCCTAACCCCAACCCTAACCCTATACCTAACTCAACCCTAACCCTAACCCTAACCCTAACCCTAACCCTAACACTAACCCTAACCCTAACCCTAACCCCAACCCTAACCCTAACCCTAACCCTAACCCTAACCCCAACCCTAACCCTAACCCTAACCCTAACCCTAACCCTAACCCCAACCCTAACCCCAACCCTAACCCTAACCCTAACCCTAACCGTAACCCTAACCCTAACCCTAACCCCAACCCTAACCCTAACCCCAACCCTAACCCTAAGCCTAACCCTATACCTAACTCAACCCTAACCCTAACCCCAACCCAAACCCTAACCCTAACCCTAACCCTAACCCTAACCCTAACCCTAACCCCAACACTAACCCTATCCCTAACTCAACCCTAACCCTAACCCTAACCCTAACCCTAACCCTAACCCTAACCCTAACCCTATACCTAACTCAACCCTAAACCTAACCCCAACCCTAACCCTAACCCTAACCCTAACCCTAACCCTAACCCTAACCCTATACCTAACCCCAACCCTAACCCTAACCCTAACCCTAACCCTAACTTTAACCCTAACCCTAACCCTAACCCTAACCCTAACCCTAACCCCAACCCTAACCCTAACCCTAACCCTATACCTAACTCAACCCTAACCCTAACCCCAACCCTAACCCTAACCCTAACCCTAACCCTAACCCTAACCCTAATCCCAAGCCTAACCCTAACCCCAACCCTAACCCTAACCCTAACCATAACCCTATACCTAACTCAACCCTAACCCTAACCCCAACCCTAACCCTAACCCTAACCCTAACCCTAACCCTAACCCTAACCCTAACCCCAACCCTATACCTAACCCCAACCCTAACCCTAACCCTAACCCTATACCTAACTCAACCCTAACCCTAACCCCAACCCTCACCCTAACCCTAACCCTAACCCTAACCCCAACCCTAACCCTATACCTAACTCAACCCTAACCCTAACCCTAACCCTAACCCTAACCGTAACCCTATACCTAACTCAACCCTAACCCTAACCCCAACCCTAACCCTAACCCTAACCCTAACCCTAACCCTATCCCTATACCTAACCCCAACCCTAACCCTAACCCTAACCCTAACCCTAACCCTAACCCTAACCCCAACCCTAACCCTAACCCTAACCCTAACCCTAACCCCAACTCTGACCCTAACCCTAACCCTATACCTAACTCAACCCTAACCCTAACCCCAACCCTAACCCTAACCCTAACCCTAACCCTAACCCTAACCCTAACCCTATACCTAACCCCAACCCTAACCCTAACCCTAACCCTAACCCTAACCCTAACCCTAACCCCAACCCTAACCCTAACCCTAACCCTATACCTAACTCAACCCTAACCCTAACCCCAACCCTAACCCTAACCCTAACCCTAACCCCAACCCTAACCCTAACCCCAACCCTAACACTAACCCTAACCCTAACCCTATACCTAACTCAACCCTAACCCTAACCCCAACCCTAACCCTAACCCTAACCCTAACCCTATACCTAACCGCAACCCTAACCCTAACCCTAACCCTAACCCTAACCCCTAAGCCTAACCCTAACCCTAACCCTAACCCTAACCCTAACCCTAACCCCAACCCTAACCCTAACCCTAACCCTAACCCTAACCCTAACCCCAACCCTAACCCTAACCCCAACCCTAACCCTAACCCTAACCCTAACACTTACCCTAACCCCAACCCTAACCCTATACCTAACTCAACCCTAACCCTAACCCTAACCCTAACCCTAACCCTAACCCTAACACTAACCCTAACCCTAACCCTATACCTAACCCCAACCCTAACCCTAACCCTAACCCTAACCCCAACCCTAACCCCAACCCTAACCCTATACCTAACCCCAACCCTAACCCTAACCCTAACCCTAACCCTAACCCTAACCCTAACCCTAACCCCAACCCTAACCCTATACCTAACCCCAACCCTAACCCTAACCCCAACCCTAACCCTAACCCCAACCCTAACCCTATACCTAACCCCAACCCTAAACCTAACCCTAACCCCAACCCTAACCCTAACCCTAACCCTAACCCTAACCCTAACCCTAACCCTAACCCCAACCCTAACCCTATACCTAACTCAACCGTAACCCTAACCCCAACCCTAACCCTAACCGTAACCCTAACCCTAACCCTAACCCTAACCCCAACCCTAACCCTAACCCTAACACTAACCCTAACCCTAACCCTAACCCCAACCCTAACCCTAACCCTAACCCCAACCCTAACCCTAACCCTAACACTAACCCTAACCCCAACCCTAAACCTATACCTAACTCAACCCTAACCCTAACCCCAACCCTAACCCTAACCCTAACCCTAACCCTAACCCTAACCCCAACCCTAACCCTAACCCTAACCCTAACCCTAACCCTAACCCTAACCCTAACACTAACCCTAACCCTAACCCTAACCCTAACCCTAACCCCAACCCTAACCCTAACCCTAACCCTATACCTAACTCAACCCTAACCCTAACCCCAACCCTAACCCTAACCCTAACCCTAACCCTAACCCTAACCCCAACCCTAACCCTAACCCTAACCCTAACCCTAACCCTAACCCTAACCCCAACCCTAACCCTATACCTAACTCAACCCTATCCCTAACCCCAACCCTAACCCTAACCCTAACCCTAACCCTAACCCTAACCCTATACCTAACCCCAACCCTAACCCTAACCCTAACCCTAACCCCAACCCTAACCCTAACCCCAACCCTTACCCTATACCTAATCCCAACCCTAACCCTAACCCTAACCCTAACCCTAACCCCAACCCTAACCCTATACCTAACCCCAACCCTACCCTAATCCCAACCCTAACCCTAACCCTAACCCTAACCCTAACCCTAACCCTAACCCCAACCCTAACCCTAACCCCAACCCTAACCCTAACCCTAACCCTAACCCCAACCCTAACCCTATACCTAACTCAACCCTAACCCTAACCCCAACCCTAACCCTAACCCTAACCCTAACACCAACCCTAACCCTAACCCTAACCCTAACCCTAACCCTAACCCCAACCCTAACCCTATACCTAACTCAACCCTAACCCCAACCCTAACCCTAACCCTAACCCTAATCCTAACCCTAACCCCAACCCTAACCCTATACCTAACTCAACCCTAACCCTAACCCCAACCC
>NC_139471.1:32007500-32010000 GCF_057233095.1 Heloderma suspectum | reverse complement strand
AACCCTAACCCTAACCCCAACCCTAACCCTAACCCTAACCCTAACCCCAACCCTAACCCTAACCCCAACCCTAACCCTAACCCTAACCCTATACCTAACTCAACCCTAACCCTAACCCCAACCCTAACCCTAACCCTAACCCTAACCCTATACCTAACCCCAACCCTAACCCTAACCCTAACCCTTACCCTAACCCTAACCCTAACCCTAACACTAACACTAACCCTAACCCTATACCTAACCCCAACCCTAACCCTAACCCTAACCCTAACCCCAACCCTAACCCTAACCCCAACCCCAACCCTAACCCTATACCTAACCCCAACCCTAACCCTAACCCTAACCCTAACCCTAACCCCAACCCTAACCCTATACCTAACCCCAACCCTAACCCTAACCCTAACCCTAACCCCAACCCTAACCCTAACCCCAACCCCAACCCTAACCCTATACCTAACCCCAACCCTAACCCTAACCCTAACCCTAACCCTAACCCTAACCCCAACCCTAACACTATACCTAACCCCAACCCTAACCCTAACCCCAACCCTAACCCTAACCCCAACACTAACCCTATACCTAACCCCAACCCTAAACCTAACCCTAACCCCAACCCTAACCCTAACCCTAACCCTAACCCTAACCCTAACCCCAACCCTAACCCTATACCTAACTCAACCCTAACCCTAACCCCAACTCTAACCCTAACCGTAACCCTAACCCTAACCCTAACCCCAACCCTAACCCTAACCCTAACCCTAACCCTAACCCTAACCCCAACCCTAACCCTAACCCCAACCCTAACCCTAACCCTAACCCTAACACTTACCCTAACCCCAACCCTAACCCTATACCTAACTCAACCCTAACCCTAACCCCAACCCTAACCCTAACCCTAACCCTAACCCTATACCTAACCCCAACCCTAACCCTAACCCTAACCCTAACCCTAACCCTAACCCTAACCCTAACACTAACCCTAACCCTATACCTAACCCCAACCCTAACCCTAACCCTAACCCTAACCCCAACCCTAACCCTAACCCCAACCCCAACCCTAACCCTATACCTAACCCCAACCCTAACCCTAACCCTAACCCTAACCCTAACCCTAACCCCAACCCTAACCCTAACCCTATACCTAACCCCAACCCTAACCCTAACCCTAACCCCAACCCTAACCCTAACCCCAACCCCAACCCTAACCCTATACCTAACCCCAACCCTAACCCTAACCCTAACCCTAACCCTAACCCTAACCCCAACCCTAACCCTATACCTAACCCCAACCCTAACCCTAACCCCAACCCTAACCCTAACCCCAACACTAACCCTATACCTAACCCCAACCCTAAACCTAACCCTAACCCCAACCCTAACCCTAACCCTAACCCTAACCCTAACCCTAACCCCAACCCTAACCCTATACCTAACTCAACCCTAACCCTAACCCCAACCCTAACCCTAACCGTAACCCTAACCCTAACCCTAACCCCAACCCTAACCCTAACCCTAACCCTAACCCTAACCCCAACCCTAACCCTAACCCCAACCCTAACCCTAACCCTAACCCTAACACTTACCCTAACCCCAACCCTAACCCTATACCTAACTCAACCCTAACCCTAACCCTAACCCTAACCCTAACCCTAACCCCAACCCTAACCCTATACCTAACCCCAACCCTAACCCTAACCCCAACCCTAACCCTAAACCCAACCCTAACCCTGTACCTAACCCCAACCCTAAACCTAACCCTAACCCCAACCCTAACCCTAACCCTAACCCTAACCCTAACCCTAACCCTAACCCCAACCCTAACCCTATTCCTAACTCAACCCTAACCCCAACCCCAACCCTAACCCTAACCGTAACCCTAACCCTAACCCTAACCCTAACCCTAACCCCAACCCTAACCCTAACCCTAACCCTAACCCTAACCCCAACCCTAACCCTAACCCCAACCCTAACCCTAACCCTAACCCTAACACTAACCCTAACCCCAACCCCAACCCTAACCCTATACCTAACTCAACCCTAACCCTAACCCTAACCCTAACCCTAACCCTAACACTAACCCTAACCCTATACCTAACCCCAACCCTAACCCTAACCCCAACCCTAACCCTATACCTAACCCCAACCCTAAACCTAACCCTAACCCCAACCCTAACCCTAACCCTAACCCTAACCCTAACCCTAACCCCAACCCTAACCCTATACCTAACTCAACCCTAACCCTAACCCCAACCCTAACCCTAACCGTAACCCTAAC
The DNA here is from genome assembly GCF_057233095.1 of Heloderma suspectum. Taxonomy (NCBI): domain Eukaryota; kingdom Metazoa; phylum Chordata; class Lepidosauria; order Squamata; family Helodermatidae; genus Heloderma; species Heloderma suspectum. The sequence continues at coordinate 32,007,725 of NC_139471.1, read as the reverse complement.
CCTAACCCTAACCCCAACCCTAACCCTAACCCTAACCCTAACCCTAACCCTAACCCTAACCCCAACCCTAACCCCAACCCTAACCCTAACCCTAACCCTAACCCTAACACTAACCCTAACCCCAACCCTAAACCTATACCTAACTCAACCCTAACCCTAACCCCAACCCTAACCCTAACCCTAACCCTAACCCTAACCCTAACCCTAACCCCAACCCTAACCCTA
>NC_139471.1:31990000-31997500 GCF_057233095.1 Heloderma suspectum | reverse complement strand
TAACCCTATACCTAACTCAACCCTATCCCTAACCCCAACCCTAACCCTAACCCTAACCCTAACCATAACCCTAACCCTAACCCTAACCCTAACCCTAACCCTAACCCTATACCTAACCCCAACTCTAACCCTAACCCTAACCCTAACCCCAACCCTAACCCTAACCCCAACCCTAACCCTATACCTAACCCCAACCCTAACCCTAACCCTAACCCTAACCCTAACCCTAACCCCAACCCTAACCCTATACCTAACCCCAACCCTAACCCTAACCGCAACCCTAACCCTAACCCCAACCCTAACCCTATACCTAACCCCAACCCTAAACCTAACCCTAACCCCAACCCTAACCCTAACCCTAACCCTAACCCTAACCCTAACCCCAACCCTAACCCTATACCTAACTCAACCCTAACCCTAACCCCAACCCTAACCCTAACCGTAATCCTAACCCTAACCCTAACCCTAACCCTAACCCCAACCCTAACCCTAACCCTAACCCTAACCCTAACCCTAACCCTAACCCTAACCCTAACCCCAACCCTAACCCTAACCCGAACCCTAACCCTAACCCTAACCCTAACACTAACCCTAACCCCAACCCTAACCCTATACCTAACTCAACCCTAACCCTAACCCCAAGCCTAACCCTAACCCTAACCCTAACCCTAACCCTAACCCTAACCCCAACCCTAACCCTAACCCTAACCCTAACCCTAACCCTAACCCTAACCCTAACACTATGCCTAACCCTAACCCTAACCCTAACCCTAACCCTAACCCCACCCTAACCCTAACCCTAACCCTATACCTAACTCAACCCTAACCCTAACCCCAACCCTAACCCTAACCCTAACCCTAACCCTAACCCCAACCCTAAACCTAACCCCAACCCTAACCCTAACCCTAACCCTAACCCTATACCTAACTCAACCCTAACCCTAACCCCAACCCTAACCCTAACCCTAACCCTAACCCCAACCCTAACCCTATACCTAACTCAACCCTAACCCTAACCCTAACCCGAACCCTAAACCTAACCCTAACCCCAACCCTAACCCTATACCTAACTCAACCCTAACACTAACCCTAACCCTAACCCTAAACCTAACCCTAACCCTAACCCTAACCCTAACCCTAACCCTAACCCTATACCTAACTCAACCCTAACCCTAACCCCAACCCTAACCCTAACCCTAACCCTAACCCTATACCTAACACCAACCCTAACCCTAACCCTAACCCTAACCCTAACCCTATACCTAACTCAACCCTAACCATAACCCCAACCCCAACCCTAACCCTAACCCCAACCCTAACCCTAACCCTAACCCTATACCTAACTCAACCCTAACCCTAACCCCAACCCTAACCCTAACCCTAACCCTAACCCTAACCCTAACCCCAACCCTAACCCTAACCCTAACCCTAACCCCAACCCTAACCCTATACATAACTCAACCCTAACCCTAACCCTAACCCCAACCCTAACCCTAACCCCAACCCTAACCCTAACCCTAACCCTATACCTAACTCAACCCTAACCCTAACCCCAACCCTAACCCTAACCCTAACCCTAACCCTAACCCTAACCCCAACCCTAACCCTAACCCCAACCCTAACCCTACCCCTAACCCTAACCCTATACCTAACTCAACCCTAACCCTAACCCCAACCCTAACCCTAACCCTAACCCTAACCCTATCCCTAACCCCAACCCCAACCCTAACCCTATACCTAACTCAACCCTAACCCTAACCCTAACCCTAACCCTAACCCTAACCCCAACCCTAACCCTATACCTAACTCAACCCTAACCCTAACCCTAACCCTAACCCTAACCCCAACCCTAACCCTAACCCTAACCCTAACCCTAACCCTAACCCCAACCTTAACCCTATACATAACTCAACCCTAACCCTAACCCTAACCCTAACCCTAACCCTAACCCTAACCCTAACCCCAACCCTAACCCTATACCTAACTCACCCCTAACCCTAACCCTAACCCTAACCCTAACCCTAACCCTATACCTAACTCAACCCTAACCCTAACCCCAACCCTAACCCTAACTCAACCCTAACCCTAACCCTAACCCTCACCCTAACACTAACCCTAACCCTAACCCTAACCCTAACCCCAACCCTAACCCTATACCTAACTCAACCCTAACCCTAACCCCAACCCTAACCCTAACCGTAACCCTAACCCTAACCCTAACCCCAACCCTAACCCTAACCCTAACCCTAACCCTAACCCTAACCCCAACCCTAACCCTATACCTAACCCCAACCCTAACCCTAACCCTAACCCTAACCCCAACCCTAACCCTAACCCCAACCCCAACCCCAACCCTAACCCTATACCTAACCCCAACCCTAACCCTAACCCTAACCCTAACCCTAACACTAACCCTAACCCCAACCCTAACCCTATACCTAACCCCAACCCTAACCCTAACCCCAACCCTAACCCTAACCCCAACACTAACCCTATACCTAACCCCAACCCTAAACCTAACCCTAACCCCAACCCTAACCCTAACCCTAACCCTAACCCCAACCCTAACCCTATACCTAACTCAACCCTAACCCTAACCCCAACCCTAACCCTAACCGTAACCCTAACCCTAACCCTAACCCCAACCCTAACCCTAACCCCAACCCTAACCCTATACCTAACTCAACCCTAACCCTAACCCCAACCCTAACCCTAACCCTAACCCTAACCCTAACCCCAACCCTAACCCTAACCCCAACCCTAACCCTAACCCTAACCCTATACCTAACTCAACCCTAACCCTAACCCCAACCCTAACCCTAACCCTAACCCTAACCCTATACCTAACCCCAACCCTAACCGTAACCCTAACCCTAACCCTAACCCTAACCCTAACCCTAACCCTAACCCTAACCCTAACCCTAACCCCAACCCTAACCCTATACCTAACCCCAACCCTAACCCTAACCCCAACCCTAACCCTAACCCCAACCCTAACCCTATACCTAACCCCAACCCTAAACCTAACCCTAACCCCAACCCTAACCCTAACCCTAACCCTAACCCTAACCCCAACCCTAACCCTATTCCTAACTCAACCCTAACCCTAACCCCAACCCTAACCCTAACCGTAACCCTAACCCTAACCCTAACCCTAACCCCATCCCTAACCCTAACCCTAACCCTAACCCCAACCCTAACCCTAACCCCAAACCTAACCCTAACCCTAACCCTAACACTAACCCTAACCCCAACCCCAACCCTAACCCTATACCTAACTCAACCCTAACCCTAACCCTAACCCTAACCCTAACCCTAACACTAACCCTAACCCTATACCTAACCCCAACCCTAACCCTAACCCCAACCCTAACCCTATACCTAACCCCAACCCTAAACCTAACCCTAACCCCAACCCTAACCCTAACCCTAACCCTAACCTTAACCCTAACCCTAACCCCAACCCTAACCCTATACCTAACTCAACCCTAACCCTAACCCCAACCCTAACCCTAACCGTAACCCTAACCCTAACCCTAACCCTAACCCCAACCCTAACCCTAACCCTAACCCTAACCCTAACCCTAACCCCAACCCTAACCCTAACCCCAACCCTAACCCTAACCCTAACCCTAACACTAACCCTAACCCCAACCCTAAACCTATACCTAACTCAACCCTAACCCTAACCCCAACCCTAACCCTAACCCTAACCCTAACCCTAACCCTAACCCTAACCCCAACCCTAACCCTAACCCTAACCCTAACCCTAACCCTAACCCTAACACTAACCCTAACCCTTACCCTAACCCTAACCCTAACCCTAACCCCAACCCTAACCCTAACCCTAACCCTATACCCAACTCAACCCTAACCCTAACCCCAACCCTAACCCTAACCCTAACCCTAACCCTAACCCTAACCCCAACCCTAACCCTAACCCCAACCCTAACCCTAACCCTAACCCTAACCCTAACCCTAACCCTAACCCCAACCCTAACCCTATACCTAACTCAACCCTATCCCTAACCCCAACCCTAACCCTAACCCTAACCCTAACCATAACCCTAACCCTAACCCTAACCCTAACCCTAACCCTAACCCTATACCTAACCCCAACTCTAACCCTAACCCTAACCCTAACCCCAACCCTAACCCTAACCCCAACCCTAACCCTATACCTAACCCCAACCCTAACCCTAACCCTAACCCTAACCCTAACCCTAACCCCAACCCTAACCCTATACCTAACCCCAACCCTAACCCTAACCGCAACCCTAACCCTAACCCCAACCCTAACCCTATACCTAACCCCAACCCTAAACCTAACCCTAACCCCAACCCTAACCCTAACCCTAACCCTAACCCTAACCCTAACCCCAACCCTAACCCTATACCTAACTCAACCCTAACCCTAACCCCAACCCTAACCCTAACCGTAATCCTAACCCTAACCCTAACCCTAACCCTAACCCCAACCCTAACCCTAACCCTAACCCTAACCCTAACCCTAACCCTAACCCTAACCCTAACCCCAACCCTAACCCTAACCCGAACCCTAACCCTAACCCTAACCCTAACACTAACCCTAACCCCAACCCTAACCCTATACCTAACTCAACCCTAACCCTAACCCCAAGCCTAACCCTAACCCTAACCCTAACCCTAACCCTAACCCTAACCCCAACCCTAACCCTAACCCTAACCCTAACCCTAACCCTAACCCTAACCCTAACACTATGCCTAACCCTAACCCTAACCCTAACCCTAACCCTAACCCCACCCTAACCCTAACCCTAACCCTATACCTAACTCAACCCTAACCCTAACCCCAACCCTAACCCTAACCCTAACCCTAACCCTAACCCCAACCCTAAACCTAACCCCAACCCTAACCCTAACCCTAACCCTAACCCTATACCTAACTCAACCCTAACCCTAACCCCAACCCTAACCCTAACCCTAACCCTAACCCCAACCCTAACCCTATACCTAACTCAACCCTAACCCTAACCCTAACCCGAACCCTAAACCTAACCCTAACCCCAACCCTAACCCTATACCTAACTCAACCCTAACACTAACCCTAACCCTAACCCTAAACCTAACCCTAACCCTAACCCTAACCCTAACCCTAACCCTAACCCTATACCTAACTCAACCCTAACCCTAACCCCAACCCTAACCCTAACCCTAACCCTAACCCTATACCTAACACCAACCCTAACCCTAACCCTAACCCTAACCCTAACCCTATACCTAACTCAACCCTAACCATAACCCCAACCCCAACCCTAACCCTAACCCCAACCCTAACCCTAACCCTAACCCTATACCTAACTCAACCCTAACCCTAACCCCAACCCTAACCCTAACCCTAACCCTAACCCTAACCCTAACCCTAACCCCAACCCTAACCCTAACCCTAACCCTAACCCCAACCCTAACCCTATACATAACTCAACCCTAACCCTAACCCTAACCCCAACCCTAACCCTAACCCCAACCCTAACCCTAACCCTAACCCTATACCTAACTCAACCCTAACCCTAACCCCAACCCTAACCCTAACCCTAACCCTAACCCTAACCCTAACCCCAACCCTAACCCTAACCCCAACCCTAACCCTACCCCTAACCCTAACCCTATACCTAACTCAACCCTAACCCTAACCCCAACCCTAACCCTAACCCTAACCCTAACCCTATCCCTAACCCCAACCCCAACCCTAACCCTATACCTAACTCAACCCTAACCCTAACCCTAACCCTAACCCTAACCCTAACCCCAACCCTAACCCTATACCTAACTCAACCCTAACCCTAACCCTAACCCTAACCCTAACCCCAACCCTAACCCTAACCCTAACCCTAACCCTAACCCTAACCCTAACCCCAACCTTAACCCTATACATAACTCAACCCTAACCCTAACCCTAACCCTAACCCTAACCCTAACCCTAACCCTAACCCCAACCCTAACCCTATACCTAACTCACCCCTAACCCTAACCCTAACCCTAACCCTAACCCTAACCCTATACCTAACTCAACCCTAACCCTAACCCCAACCCTAACCCTAACTCAACCCTAACCCTAACCCTAACCCTCACCCTAACACTAACCCTAACCCTAACCCTAACCCTAACCCCAACCCTAACCCTATACCTAACTCAACCCTAACCCTAACCCCAACCCTAACCCTAACCGTAACCCTAACCCTAACCCTAACCCCAACCCTAACCCTAACCCTAACCCTAACCCTAACCCTAACCCCAACCCTAACCCTAACCCCAACCTTAACCCTAACCCTAACCCTAACCCTAACCCTAACCCCAACCCTAACCCTAACCCCAACCCTAACCCTAACCCTAACCCTAACACTTACCCTAACCTCAACCCTAACCCTATACCTAACTCAACCCTAACCCTAACCCCAACCCTAACCCTAACCCTAACACTAACCCTAACCCCAACCCTAACCCTAACCCCAACCCTAACCCTAACCCTAACCCTACACCTAACTCAACCCTAACCCTAACCCCAACCCTAACCCTAACCCTAACCCTAACCCTATACCTAACCCCAACCCTAACCCTAACCCTAACCCTAACCCTAACCCTAACCCTAACCCCAACCCTAACCCTATACCTAACCCCAACCCTAACCCTAACCCCAACCCTAACCCTAACCCCAACCCTAACCCTATACCTAACCCCAACCCTAAACCTAACCCTAACCCCAACCCTAACCTTAACCCTAACCCTAACCCTAACCCCAACCCTAACCCTATTCCTAACTCAACCCTAACCCTAACCCCAACCCTAACCCTAACCGTAACCCTAACCCTAACCCTAACCCTAACCCCAAACCTAACCCTAACCCTAACCCTAACCCCAACCCTAACCCTAACCCCAACCCTAACCCTAACCCTAACCCTAACACTAACCCTAACCCCAACCCCAACCCTAACCCTATACCTAACTCAACCCTAACCCTAACCCTAACCCTAACCCTAACACTAACCCTAACCCTATACCTAACCCCAACCCTAACCCTAACCCCAACCCTAACCCTATACCTAACCCCAACCCTAAACCTAACCCTAACCCCAACCCTAACCCTAACCCTAACCCTAACCCTAACCCTAACCCTAACCCTAACCCCAACCCTAACCCTATACCTAACTCAACCCTAACCCTAACCCCAACCCTAACCCTAACCGTAACCCTAACCCTAACCCTAACCCTAACCCCAACCCTAACCCTAACCCTAACCCTAACCCTAACCCTAACCATAACCCCAACCCTAACCCTAACCCCAACCCTAACCCTAACCCTAACCCTAACACTAACCCTAACGCCAACCCTAAACCTATACCTAACTCAACCCTAACCCTAACCCCAACCCTAACCCTAACCCTAACCCTAACCCTAACCCTAACCCCAACCCTAACCCTAACCCTAACCCTAACCCTAACCCTAACACTAACCCTAACCCTA
>NC_139471.1:31955000-31957500 GCF_057233095.1 Heloderma suspectum | reverse complement strand
AACCCTAACCCTAACCCTAACCCTAACCCTAACACTAACACTAACCCTAACCCTATACCTAACCCCAACCCTAACCCTAACTCTAACCCTAACCCCAACCCTAACCCTAACCCCAACCCCAACCCTAACCCTATACCTAACCCCAACCCTAACCCTAACCCTAACCCTAACCCTAACCCTAACCCCAACCCTAACCCTATACCTAACCCCAACCCTAAGCCTAACCCTAACCCTAACCCCAACCCTAACCCTAACCCCAACCCCAACCCTAACCCTATACCTAACCCCAACCCTAACCCTAACCCTAACCCTAACCCTAACACTAACCCTAACCCCAACCCTAACCCTATACCTAACCCCAACCCTAACCCTAACCCCAACCCTAACCCTAACCCCAACACTAACCCTATACCTAACCCCAAACCTAAACCTAACCCTAACCCCAACCCTAACCCTAACCCTAACCCTAACCCTAACCCTAACCCTAACCCCAACCCTAACCCTATACCTAACTCAACCCTAACCCTAACCCCAACCCTAACCCTAACCGTAACCCTAACCCTAACCCTAACCCCAACCCTAACCCTAACCCTAACCCTAACCCTAACCCTAACCCTAACCCTAAGCCTAACCCCAACCCTAACCCTAACCCCAACCCTAACCCTAACCCTAACCCTAACACTTACCCTAACCCCAACCCTAACCCTATACCTAACTCAACCCTAACCCTAACCCCAACCCTAACCCTAACCCTAACCCTAACCCCAACCCTAACCCTAACCCTAACCCCAACCCTAACCCTAACCCTAACCCTATACCTAACTCAACCCTAACCCTAACCCCAACCCTAACCCTAACCCTAACCCTAACCCTATACCTAACCCCAAGCCTAACCCTAACCCTAACCCTAACCCTAACCCTAACCCTAACCCCAACCCTAACCCTATACCTAACCCCAACCCTAACCCTAACCCCAACCCTAACCCTAACCCCAACCCTAACCCTATACCTAACCCCAACCCTAAACCTAACCCTAACCCCAACCCTAACCCTAACCCTAACCCTAACCCTAACCCTAACCCCAACCCTAACCCTATTCCTAACTCAACCCTAACCCTAACCCCAACCCTAACCCTAACCGTAACCCTAACCCTAACCCTAACCCTAACCCCAACCCTAACCCTAACCCTAACCCTAACCCTAACCCCAACCCTAACCCTAACCCCAACCCTAACCCTAACCCTAACCCTAACACTAACCCTAACCCCAACCCCAACCCTAACCCTATACCTAACTCAACCCTAACCCTAACCCCAACCCTAACCCTAACCCTAACCCTAACCCTAACCCCAACCCTAACCCTAACCCCAACCCTAACCCTAACCCTAACCCTATACCTAACTCAACCCTAACCCTAACCTCAACCCTAACCCTAACCCTAACCCTAACCCTATTCCTAACCCCAACCCTAACCCTAACCCTAACCCTAACCCTAACACTAACCCTAACCCTATACCTAACCCCAACCCTAACCCTAACCCTAACCCTAACCCCAACCCTAACCCTAACCCCAACCCCAACCCTAACCCTATACCTAACCCCAACCCTAACCCTAACCCTAACCCTAACCCTAACCCTAACCCCAACCCTAACCCTAACCCTATACCTAACCCCAACCCTAACCCTAACCCTAACCCTAACCCCAACCCTAACCCTAACCCCAACCCCAACCCTAACCCTATACCTAACCCCAACCCTAACCCTAACCCTAACCCTAACCCTAACCCTAACCCTAACCCCAACCCTAACCCTATACCTAACCCCAACCCTAACCCTAACCCCAACCCTAACCCTAACCCCAACACTAACCCTATACCTAACCCCAACCCTAAACCTAACCCTAACCCCAACCCTAACCCTAACCCTAACCCTAACCCTAACCCTAACCCCAACCCTAACCCTATACCTAACTCAACCCTAACCCTAACCCTAACCCTAACCCTAACCCTAACCCTAACCCTAACCCTAACCCTATACCTAACCCCAACCCTAACCCTAACCCTAACCCTAACCCTAACCCTAACCCTAACACTAACACTAACCCTAACCCTATACCTAACCCCAACCCTAACCCTAACCCTAACCCTAACCCCAACCCTAACCCTAACCCCAACCCCAACCCTAACCCTATACCTAACCCCAACCCTAACCCTAACCCTAACCCTAACCCTAACCCTAACCCCAACCCTAACCCTATACCTAACCCCAACCCTAAGCCTAACCCTAACCCTAACCCCAACCCTAACCCTAACCCCAACCCCAACCCTAACCCTATACCTAACCCCAACCCTAACCCTAACCCTAACCCTAACCCTAACACTAACCCTAACCCCAACCCTAACCCTATACCTAACCCCAACCCTAACCCTAACCCCAACCCTAACCCTAACCCCAACACTAACCCTATACCTAACCCCAAACCTAAACCTAACCCTAACCC
>NC_139471.1:31725000-31727500 GCF_057233095.1 Heloderma suspectum | reverse complement strand
TAACCCTAACCCTAACCCTAACCCCAACCCTAACCCTAACCCTAACCCTAAGCCTAACCCTAACCCCAACCCTAACCCTAACCCCAACCCTAACCCTAACCCTAACCCTAACACTTACCCTAACCCCAACCCTAACCCTATACCTAACTCAACCCTAACCCTAACCCCAACCCTAACCCTAACCCTAACCCTAACCCCAAACCTAACCCTAACCCCAACCCTAACCCTAACCCTAACCCTATACCTAACTCAACCCTAACCCTAACCCTAACCCCAACCCTAACCCTAACCCTAACCCTAACCCTATACCTAACCCCAAGCCTAACCCTAACCCTAACCCTAACCCCAACCCTAACCCTAACCCTAACCCTAACCCCAACCCTAACCCTAACCCTAACCCCAACCCTAACCCTATACCTAACCCCAACCCTAACCCTAACCCCAACCCTAACCCTAACCCCAACCCTAACCCTATACCTAACCCCAACCCTAAACCTAACCCTAACCCCAACCCTAACCCTAACCCTAACCCTAACCCTAACCCTAACCCTAACCCCAACCCTAACCCTATTCCTAACTCAACCCTAACCCTAACCCCAACCCTAACCCTAACCGTAACCCTAACCCTAACCCTAACCCTAACCCCAACCCTAACCCTAACCCTAACCCTAACCCCAACCCTTACCCTAACCCCAACCCTAACCCTAACCCTAACCCTAACACTAACCCTAACCCCAACCCCAACCCTAACCCTAACCCCAACCCTAACCCTAACCCTAACCCTAACCCTAACCCTAACCCTAACCCTAACACTAACCCTAACCCTATACCTAACCCCAACCCTAACCCTAACCCCAACCCTAACCCTATACCTAACCCCAACCCTAACCCTAACCCCAACCCTAACCCTAACCCTAACCCTAACACTAACCCTAACCCCAACCCTAAACCTATACCTAACTCAACCCTAACCCTAACCCCAACCCTAACCCTAACCCTAACCCTAACCCTAACCCCAACCCTAACCCTAACCCTAACCCCAACCCTAACCCTAACCCTAACCCTAACCCTAACCCTAACCCTAACCCTAACACTAACCCTAACCCTTACCCTAACCCTAACCCTAACCCTAACCCCAACCCTAACCCTAACCCTAACCCTATACCTAACTCAACCCTAACCCTAACCCCAACCCTAACCCTAACCCTAACCCTAACCCTAACGCTAACCCTAACCCTAACCCCAACCCTAACCCTAACCCCAACCCTAACCCTAACCCTAACCCTAACCCTAACCCTAACCCCAACCCTAACCCTATACCTAACTCAACCCTATCCCTAACCCCAACCCTAACCCTAACCCTAACCCTAACCCTAACCATAACCCTAACCCTAACCCTAACCCTAACCCTAACCCTAACCCTAACCCTAACCCTATACCTAACCCCAACCCTAACCCTAACCCTAACCCTAACCCCAACCCTAACCCTAACCCCAACCCTAACCCTATACCTAACCCCAACCCTAACCCTAACCCTAACCCTAACCCTAACCCTAACCCTAACCCCAACCCTAACCCTATACCTAACCCCAACCCTAACCCTAACCGCAACCCTAACCCTAACCCCAACCCTAACCCTATACCTAACCCCAACCCTAAACCTAACCCTAACCCCAACCCTAACCCTAACCCTAACCCTAACCCTAACCCCAACCCTAACCCTATACCTAACTCAACCCTAACCCTAACCCCAACCCTAACCCTAACCGTAACCCTAACCCTAACCCTAACCCTAACCCCAACCCTAACCCTAACCCTAACCCTAACCCTAACCCTAACCCTAACCCCAACCCTAACCCTAACCCTAACACTAACCCTAACCTCAACCCTAACCCTATACCTAACTCAACCCTAACCCTAACCCCAACCCTAACCCTAACCCTAACCCTAACCCTAACCCTAACCCTAACCCCAACCCTAACCCTAACCCTAACCCTAACCCTAACCCTAACCCTAACCCTAACACTATCCCTAACCCTAACCCTAACCCTAACCGTAACCCTAACCCCACCCTAACCCTAACCCTAACCCTATACCTAACTCAACCCTAACCCTAACCCCAACCCTAACCCTAACCCTAACCCTAACCCTATCCCTAACCCCAACCCTAACCCTATACCTAACTCAACCCTAACCCTAACCCTAACCCTAACCCTAACCCCAACCCTAACCCTATACCTAACTCAACCCTAACCCTAACCATAACCCTAACCCTAACCCTAACCCCAACCCTAACCCTAACCCTAACCCTAACCCTAACCCTAACCCTAACCCCAACCTTAACCCTATACATAACTCAACCCTAACCCTAACCCTAACCCTAACCCTAACCCTAACCCTAACCCTAACCCTAACCCCAACCCTAACCCTATACCTAACTCAACCCTAACCCTAACCCTAACCCTAACCCTAACCCTAACCCTATACCTAACTCAACCCT
>NC_139471.1:31567500-31570000 GCF_057233095.1 Heloderma suspectum | reverse complement strand
CCCCACCCTAACCCTAACCCTAACCCTAACCCTATACCTAACCCCAACCCTAACCCTAACCCTAACCCTAACCCTAACCCTAACCCTAACACTAACACTAACCCTAACCCTATACCTAACCCCAACCCTAACCCTAACCCTAACCCTAACCCCAACCCTAACCCTAACCCCAACCCCAACCCTAACCCTATACCTAACCCCAACCCTAACCCTAACCCTAACCCTAACCCTAACCCTAACCCCAACCCTAACCCTATACCTAACCCCAACCCTAACCCTAACCCTAACCCTAACCCCAACCCTAACCCTAACCCCAACCCCAACCCTAACCCTATACCTAACCCCAACCCTAACCCTAACCCTAACCCTAACCCTAACCCTAACCCTAACCCTAACCCCAACCCTAACCCTATACCTAACCCCAACCCTAACCCTAACCCCAACCCTAACCCTAACCCCAACACTAACCCTATACCTAACCCCAACCCTAAACCTAACCCTAACCCCAACCCTAACCCTAACCCTAACCCTAACCCTAACCCCAACCCTAACCCTATACCTAACTCAACCCTAACCCTAACCCCAACCCTAACCCTAACCGTAACCCTAACCCTAACCCTAACCCCAACCCTAACCCTAACCCTAACCCTAACCCTAACCCTAACCCTAACCCCAACCCTAACCCTAACCCCAACCCTAACCCTAACCCTAACCCTAACACTTACCCTAACCCCAACCCTAACCCTATACCTAACTCAACCCTAACCCTAACCCCAACCCTAACCCTAACCCTAACCCTAACCCTATACCTAACCCCAACCCTAACCCTAACCCTAACCCTAACCCTAACCCTAACCCTAACACTAACACTAACCCTAACCCTATACCTAACCCCAACCCTAACCCTAACCCTAACCCCAACCCTAACCCTAACCCCAACCCCAACCCTAACCCTATACCTAACCCCAACCCTAACCCTAACCCTAACCCTAACCCTAACCCCAACCCTAACCCTATACCTAACCCCAACCCTAAGCCTAACCCTAACCCTAACCCCAACCCTAACCCTAACCCCAACCCCAACCCTAACCCTATACCTAACCCCAACCCTAACCCTAACCCTAACCCTAACCCTAACACTAACCCTAACCCCAACCCTAACCCTAACCCTAACCCTAACCCTAACCCTAACCCCAACCCTAACCCTAACCCCAACCCTAACCCTAAACCCAACACTAACCCTATACCTAACCCCAACCCTAAACCTAACCCTAACCCCAACCCTAACCCTAACCCTAACCCTAACCCTAACCCTAACCCTAACCCCAACCCTAACCCTATACCTAACTCAACCCTAACCCTAACCCCAACCCTAACCCTAACAGTAACCCTAACCCTAACCCTAACCCCAACCCTAACCCTAACCCTAACCCTAACCCCAACCCTAACCCTAACCCCAACCCTAACCCTAACCCTAACCCTAACACTTACCCTAACCCCAACCCTAACCCTATACCTAACTCAACCCTAACCCTAACCCCAACCCTAACCCTAACCCTAACCCTAACCCTAACCCCAACCCTAACCCTAACCCCAACCCTAACCCTAACCCTAACCCTATACCTAACTCAACCCTAACCCTAACCCCAACCCTAACCCTAACCCTAACCCTATACCTAACCCCAACCCTAACCCTAACCCTAACCCTAACCCTAACCCTAACCCTAACCCTAACCCCAACCCTAACCCTATACCTAACCCCAACCCTAACCCTAACCCCAACCCTAACCCTAACCCCAACCCTAACCCTATACCTAACCCCAACCCTTAACCTAACCCTAACCCCAACCCTAACCCTAACCCTAACCCTAACCCTAACCCTAACCCCAACCCTAACCCTATTCCTAACTCAACCCTAACCCTAACCCCAACCCTAACCCTAACCGTAACCCTAACCCTAACCCTAACCCTAACCCCAACCCTAACCCTAACCCTAACCCTAACCCTAACCCCAACCCTAACCCTAACCCCAACCCTAACCCTAACCCTAACCCTAACACTAACCCTAACCCCAACCCCAACCCTAACCCTATACCTAACTCAACCCTAACCATAACCCTAACCCTAACCCTAACCCTAACCCTAACACTAACCCTAACCCTATACCTAACCCCAACCCTAACCCTAACCCCAACCCTAACCCTATACCTAATCCCAACCCTAAACCTAACCCTAACCCCCACCCTAACCCTAACCCTAACCCTAACCCTAACCCCAACCCTAACCCTATACCTAACTCAACCCTAACCCTAACCCCAACCCTAACCCTAACCGTAACCCTAACCCTAACCCTAACCCTAACCCCAACCCTAACCCTAACCCTAACCCTAACCCTAACCCTAACCCCAACCCTAACCCTAACCCTAACCCCAACCCTAACCCTAACCCTAACCCTAACACTAACCCTAACCCCAACCCTAAACCTATACCTAACTCAACC
>NC_139471.1:31472500-31475000 GCF_057233095.1 Heloderma suspectum | reverse complement strand
CCTAACCCTATCCCTATACCTAACCCCAACCCTAACCCTAACCCTAACCCTAACCCCAACCCTAACCCTAACCCCAACCCCAACCCTAACCCTATACCTAACCCCAACCCTAACCCTAACCCTAACCCTAACCCTAACCCTAACCCCAACCCTAACCCTATACCTAACCCCAACCCTAACCCTAACCCCAACCCTAACCCTAACCCCAACACTAACCCTATACCTAACCCCAACCCTAAACCTAACCCTAACCCCAACCCTAACCCTAACCCTAACCCTAACCCTAACCCTAACCCCAACCCTAACCCTATACCTAACTCAACCCTAACCCTAACCCCAACCCTAAACCTAACCGTAACCCTAACCCTAACCCTAACCCCAACCCTAACCCTAACCCTAACCCTAACCCTAACCCTAACCCCAACCCTAACCCTAACCCCAACCCTAACCCTAACCCTAACCCTAACACTTACACTAACCCCAACCCTAACCCTATACCTAACTCAACCCTAACCCTAACCCCAACCCTAACCCTAACCCTAACCCTAACCCTAACCCTATACCTAACCCCAACCCTAACCCTAACCCTAACCCTAACCCTAACCCTAACCCTAACACTAACACTAACCCTAACCCTATACCTAACCCCAACCCTAACCCTAACCCTAACCCTAACCCCAACCCTAACCCTAACCCCAACCCCAACCCTAACCCTATACCTAACCCCAACCCTAACCCTAACCCTAACCCTAACCCTAACCCTAACCCCAACCCTAACCCTATACCTAACCCCAACCCTAAGCCTAACCCTAACCCTAACCCCAACCCTAACCCTAACCCCAACCCCAACCCTAACCCTATACCTAACCCCAACCCTAACCCTAACCCTAACCCTAACCCTAACACTAACCCTAACCCCAACCCTAACCCTATACCTAACCCCAACCCTAACCCTAACCCCAACCCTAACCCTAACCCCAACACTAACCCTATACCTAACCCCAACCCTAAACCTAACCCTAACCCCAACCCTAACCCTAACCCTAACCCTAACCCTAACCCTAACCCTAACCCCAACCCTAACCCTATACCTAACTCAACCCTAACCCTAACCCCAACCCTAACCCTAACCGTAACCCTAACCCTAACCCTAACCCCAACCCTAACCCTAACCCTAACCCTAACCCTAAGCCTAACCCCAACCCTAACCCTAACCCCAACCCTAACCCTAACCCTAACCCTAACACTTACCCTAACCCCAACCCTAACCCTATACCTAACTCAACCCTAACCCTAACCCCAACCCTAACCCTAACCCTAACCCTAACCCCAACCCTAACCCTAACCCTAACCCCAACCCTAACCCTAACCCTAACCCTATACCTAACTCAACCCTAACCCTAACCCCAACCCTAACCCTAACCCTAACCCTAACCCTATACCTAACCCCAAGCCTAACCCTAACCCTAACCCTAACCCTAACCCTAACCCTAACCCTAACCCCAACCCTAACCCTATACCTAACCCCAACCCTAACCCTAACCCCAACCCTAACCCTAACCCCAACCCTAACCCTATACCTAACCCCAACCCTAAACCTAACCCTAACCCCAACCCTAACCCTAACCCTAACCCTAACCCTAACCCTAACCCTAACCCCAACCCTAACCCTATTCCTAACTCAACCCTAACCCTAACCCCAACCCTAACCGTAACCCTAACCCTAACCCTAACCCTAACCCCAACCCTAACCCTAACCCTAACCCTAACCCTAACCCTAACCCCAACCCTAACCCTAACCCCAACCCTAACCCTAACCCTAACCCTAACACTAACCCTAACCCCAACCCCAACCCTAACCCTATACCTAACTCAACCCTAACCCTAACCCTAACCCTAACCCTAACCCTAACCCTAACCCTAACCCTATACCTAACCCCAACCCTAACCCTAACCCCAACCCTAACCCTAACCCCAACCCTAACCCTAACCCTAACCCTAACCCTAACACTAACCCTAACCCCAACCCGAACCCTAACCCTATACCTAACTCAACCCTAACCCTAACCCTAACCCTAACCCTAACCCTTACCCTAACCCTAACCCTAACCCTAACCCCAACCCTAACCCTAACCCTAACCCTATACCTAACTCAACCCTAACCCTAACCCCAACCCTAACCCTAACCCTAACCCTAACCCTAACCCTAACCCCAACCCTAACCCTAACCCCAACCCTAACCCTAACCCTAACCCTAACCCTAACCCTAACCCTAACCCCAACCCTAACCCTATACCTAACTCAACCCTATCCCTAACCCCAACCCTAACCCTAACCCTAACCCTAACCCTAACCCTAACCCTAACCCCAACCCTAACCCTAACCCCAACCCTAACCCTATACCTAACCCCAACCCTAACCCTAACCCTAACCCTAACCCTAACCCTAACCCTAACGCTAACCCCAACCCTAACCCTAACCCTAACCCTAACCCTAACCC
>NC_139471.1:31465000-31467500 GCF_057233095.1 Heloderma suspectum | reverse complement strand
TAACCCTAACCCTAACCCTATACCTAACCCCAACCCTAACCCTAACCCTAACCCTAACCCTAACCCTAACCCTAACACTAACACTAACCCTAACCCTAACCCTATACCTAACCCCAACCCTAACCCTAACCCTAACCCTAACCCCAACCCTAACCCTAACCCCAACCCCAACCCTAACCCTATACCTAACCCCAACCCTAACCCTAACCCTAACCCTAACCCTAACCCTAACCCCAACCCTAACCCTATACCTAACCCCAACCCTAAGCCTAAGCCTAACCCTAACCCCAACCCTAACCCTAACCCCAACCCCAACCCCAACCCTAACCCTATACCTAACCCCAACCCTAACCCTAACCCTAACCCTAACCCTAACACTAACCCTAACCCCAACCCTAACCCTATACCTAACCCCAACCCTAACCCTAACCCCAACCCTAACCCTAACCCCAACACTAACCCTATACCTAACCCCAACCCTAAACCTAACCCTAACCCCAACCCTAACCCTAACCCTAACCCTAACCCTAACCCTAACCCCAACCCTAACCCTATACCTAACTCAACCCTAACCCTAACCCCAACCCTAACCCTAACCGTAACCCTAACCCTAACCCTAACCCCAACCCTAACCCTAACCCTAACCCTAACCCTAACCCTAAGCCTAACCCCAACCCTAACCCTAACCCCAACCCTAACCCTAACCCTAACCCTAACACTTACCCTAACCCCAACCCTAACCCTATACCTAACTCAACCCTAACCCTAACCCCAACCCTAACCCTAACCCTAACCCTAACCCCAACCCTAACCCTAACCCTAACCCCAACCCTAACCCTAACCCTAACCCTATACCTAACTCAACCCTAACCCTAACCCCAACCCTAACCCTAACCCTAACCCTAACCCTATACCTAACCCCAAGCCTAACCCTAACCCTAACCCTAACCCTAACCCTAACCCTAACCCTAACCCCAACCCTAACCCTATACCTAACCCCAACCCTAACCCTAACCCCAACCCTAACCCTAACCCCAACCCTAACCCTATACCTAACCCCAACCCTAAACCTAACCCTAACCCCAACCCTAACCCTAACCCTAACCCTAACCCTAACCCTAACCCTAACCCCAACCCTAACCCTATTCCTAACTCAACCCTAACCCTAACCCCAACCCTAACCGTAACCCTAACCCTAACCCTAACCCTAACCCCAACCCTAACCCTAACCCTAACCCTAACCCTAACCCCAACCCTAACCCTAACCCCAACCCTAACCCTAACCCTAACCCTAACACTAACCCTAACCCCAACCCCAACCCTAACCCTATACCTAACTCAACCCTAACCCTAACCCTAACCCTAACCCTAACCCTAACCCTAACACTAACCCTAACCCTATACCTAACCCCAACCCTAACCCTAACCCCAACCCTAACCCTAACCCCAACCCTAACCCTAACCCTAACCCTAACCCTAACACTAACCCTAACCCCAACCCGAACCCTAACCCTATACCTAACTCAACCCTAACCCTAACCCTAACCCTAACCCTAACCCTAACCCTTACCCTAACCCTAACCCTAACCCTAACCCTAACCCTAACCCTAACCCTAACCCTAACCCCAACCCTAACCCTATACCTAACCCCAACCCTAAACCTAACCCTAACCCCAACCCTAACCCTAACCCTAACCCTAACCCTAACCCTAACCCTAACCCCAACCCTAACCCTATACCTAACTCAACCCTAACCCTAACCCCAACCCTAACCCTAACCGTAACCCTAACCCTAACCCTAACCCTAACCCTAACCCCAACCCCAACCCTAACCCTAACCCTAACCCTAACCCTAACCCCAACCCTAACCCTAACCCCAACCCTAACCCTAACCCTAACCCTAACATTAACCCTAACCCCAACCCTAAACCTATACCTAACTCAACCCTAACCCTAACCCCAACCCTAACCCTAACCCTAACCCTAACCCTAACCCTAACCCCAACCCTAACCCTAACCCTAACCCTAACCCTAACCCTTACCCTAACCCTAACCCTAACCCTAACCCCAACCCTAACCCTAACCCTAACCCTATACCTAACTCAACCCTAACCCTAACCCCAACCCTAACCCTAACCCTAACCCTAACCCTAACCCTAACCCTAACCCCAACCCTAACCCTAACCCCAACCCTAACCCTAACCCTAACCCTAACCCTAACCCTAACCCTAACCCCAACCCTAACCCTATACCTAACTCAACCCTATCCCTAACCCCAACCCTAACCCTAACCCTAACCCTAACCCTAACCATAACCCTAACCCTAACCCTAACCCTAACCCTAACCCGAACCCTAACCCTAACCCTAACCCTAACCCTAACCCTATACCTAACCCCAACCGTAACCCTAACCCTAACCCTAACCCCAACCCTAACCCTAACCCCAACCCTAACCCTATACCTAACCCCAACCCTAACCCTAACCCTAACCCTAACCCTA
>NC_139471.1:31415000-31427500 GCF_057233095.1 Heloderma suspectum | reverse complement strand
TCAACCCTAACCCTAACCCAAACCCTAACCCTAACCCTAACCCTAACCCTAACCCTAACCCTAACCCCAACCCTAACCCTATACCTAACTCAACCCTAACCCTAACCCTAACCCTAACCGTAACCCTAACCCTAACCCTAACCCCAACCCTAACCCTAACCCTAACCCTAACCCTAACCCCAACCCTAACCCTAACCCCAACCCTAACCCTAACCCTAACCCTAACACTTACCCTAACCCCAACCCTAACCCTATACCTAACTCAACCCTAACCCTAACCCCAACCCTAACCCTAACCCTAACCCTAACCCTAACCCCAACCCTAACCCTAACCCCAACCCTAACCCTAACCCTAACCCTATACCTAACTCAACCCTAACCCTAACCCCAACCCTAACCCTAACCCTAACCCTAACCCTATACCTAACCCCAACCCTAACCCTAACCCTAACCCTAACCCTAACCCTAACCCTAACCCTAACACTAACCCTAACCCTATACCTAACCCCAACCCTAACCCTAACCCTAACCCTAACCCCAACCCTAACCCTAACCCCAACCCCAACCCTAACCCTATACCTAACCCCAACCCTAACCCTAACCCTAACCCTAACCCTAACCCTAACCCCAACCCTAACCCTATACCTAACCCCAACCCTAACCCTAACCCTAACCCTAACCCCAACCCTAACCCTAACCCCAACCCCAACCCTAACCCTATACCTAACCCCAACCCTAACCCTAACCCTAACCCTAACCCTAACCCTAACCCCAACCCTAACCCTATACCTAACCCCAACCCTAACCCTAACCCCAACCCTAACCCTAACCCCAACACTAACCCTATACCTAACCCCAACCCTAAACCTAACCCTAACCCCAACCCTAACCCTAACCCTAACCCTAACCCTAACCCTAACCCTAACCCCAACCCTAACCCTATACCTAACTCAACCCTAACCCTAACCCCAACCCTAACCCTAACCGTAACCCTAACCCTAACCCTAACCCCAACCCTAACCCTAACCCTAACCCTAACCCTAACCCCAACCCTAACCCTAACCCCAACCCTAACCCTAACCCTAACCCTAACACGTCCCCTAACCCCAACCCTAACCCTATACCTAACTCAACCCTAACCCTAACCCCAACCCTAACCCTAACCCTAACCCTAACCCTATACCTAACCCCAACCCTAACCCTAACCCTAACCCTAACCCTAACCCTAACACTAACACTAACCCTAACCCTATACCTAACCCCAACCCTAACCCTAACCCTAACCCTAACCCCAACCCTAACCCTAACCCCAACCCCAACCCTAACCCTATACCTAACCCCAACCCTAACCCTAACCCTAACCCTAACCCTAACCCTAACCCCAACCCTAACCCTATACCTAACCCCAACCCTAAGCCTAACCCTAACCCTAACCCCAACCCTAACCCTAACCCCAACCCCAACCCTAACCCTATACCTAACCCCAACCCTAACCCTAACCCTAACCCTAACCCTAACACTAACCCTAACCCCAACCCTAACCCTATACCTAACCCCAACCCTAACCCTAACCCCAACCCTAACCCTAACCCCAACACTAACCCTATACCTAACCCCAACCCTAAACCTAACCCTAACCCCAACCCTAACCCTAACCCTAACCCTAACCCTAACCCTAACCCCAACCCTAACCCTATACCTAACTCAACCCTAACCCTAACCCCAACCCTAACCCTAACCGTAACCCTAACCCTAACCCTAACCCCAACCCTAACCCTAACCCTAACCCTAACCCTAACCCTAACCCCAACCCTAACCCTAACCCCAACCCTAACCCTAACCCTAACCCTAACACTTACCCTAACCCCAACCCTAACCCTATACCTAACTCAACCCTAACCCTAACCCCAACCCTAACCCTAACCCTAACCCTAACCCTAACCCCAACCCTAACCCTAACCCCAACCCTAACCCTAACCCTAACCCTATACCTAACTCAACCCTAACCCTAACCCCAACCCTAACCCTAACCCTAACCCTAACCCTATACCTAACCCCAAGCCTAACCCTAACCCTAATCCTAACCCTAACCCTAACCCTAACCCTAACCCTAACCCCAACCCTAACCCTATACCTAACCCCAACCCTAACCCTAACCCCAACCCTAACCCTAACCCCAACCCTAACCCTATACCTAACCCCAACCCTAAACCTAACCCTAACCCCAACCCTAACCCTAACCCTAACCCTAACCCTAACCCTAACCCCAACCCTAACCCTATTCCTAACTCAACCCTAACCCTAACCCCAACCCTAACCCTAACCGTAACCCTAACCCTAACCCTAACCCTAACCCTAACCCCAACCCTAACCCTAACCCTAACCCTAACCCTAACCCCAACCCTAACCCTAACCCCAACCCTAACACTAACCCTAACCCTAACACTAACCCTAACCCCAACCCCAACCCTAACCCTAACCCCAACCCTAACCCTAACCCTAACCCTAACCCTAACCCTAACACTAACCCTAACCCTATACCTAACCCCAACCCTAACCCTAACCCCAACCCTAACCCTATACCTAACCCCAACCCTAACCCTAACCCCAACCCTAACCCTAACCCTAACCCTAACCCTAACACTAACCCTAACCCCAACCCTAAACCTATACCTAACTCAACCCTAACCCTAACCCTAACCCCAACCCTAACCCTAACCCTAACCCTAACCCTAACCCTAACCCCAACCCTAACCCTAACCCTAACCCTAACCCTAACCCTAACCCTAACCCTAACACTAACCCTAACCCTTACCCTAACCCTAACCCTAACCCTAACCCCAACCCTAACCCTAACCCTAACCCTATACCTAACTCAACCCTAACCCTAACCCCAACCCTAACCCTAAC
Source organism: Heloderma suspectum (assembly GCF_057233095.1). NCBI lineage: Eukaryota > Metazoa > Chordata > Lepidosauria > Squamata > Helodermatidae > Heloderma > Heloderma suspectum. Next base: position 31,424,590 of record NC_139471.1, on the reverse strand, counting down.
CCTAACCCTAACCCTAACCCTAACCCCAACCCTAACCCTAACCCCAACCCTAACCCTAACCCTAACCCTAACCCTAACCCTAACCCTAACCCCAACCCTAACCCTATACCTAACTCAACCCTATCCCTAACCCCAACCCTAACCCTAACCCTAACCCTAACCCTAACCATAACCCTAACCCTAACCCTAACCCTAACCCTAACCCTAACCCTAACCCTAACCCTATACCTAACCCCAACCCTAACCCTAACCCTAACCCCAACCCTAACCCTAACCCCAACCCTAACCCTATACCTAACCCCAACCCTAACCCTAACCCTAACCCTAACCCTAACCCTAACCCTAACCCCAACCCTAACCCTATACCTAACCCCAACCCTAACCCTAACCGCAACCCTAACCCTAACCCCAACCCTAACCCTATACCTAACCCCAACCCTAAACCTAACCCTAACCCCAACCCTAACCCTAACCCTAACCCTAACCCTAACCCTAACCCTAACCCCAACCCTAACCCTATACCTAACTCAACCCTAACCCTAACCCCAACCCTAACCCTAACCGTAACCCTAACCCTAACCCTAACCCTAACCCTAACCCCAACCCTAACCCTAACCCTAACCCTAACCCTAACCCTAACCCCAACCCTAACCCTAACCCCAACCCTAACCCTAACCCTAACACTAACCCTAACCTCAACCCTAAACCTATACCTAACTCAACCCTAACCCTAACCCCAACCCTAACCCTAACCCTAACCCTAACCCTATACCTAACTCAACCCTAACCCTAACCCCAACCCTAACCCTAACCCTAACCCTAGCCCTAACACTAACCCCAACCCTAACCCTAACCCCAACCCTAACCCTAACCCTAACCCCATACCTAACTCAACCCTAACCCTAACCCCAACCCTAACCCCAACCCTAACCCTAACCCTAACCCTAACCCCAACCCTATACCTAACCCCAACCCTAACCCTAACCCTAACCCTATACCTAACTCAACCCTAACCCTAACCCCAACCCTAACCCTAACCCTAACCCTAACCCTAACCCCAACCCTAACCCTATTCCTAACTCAACCCTAACCCTAACCCTAACCCTAACCCTAACCCCAACCCTAACACTAACCCTAACCCTAACCCTAACCCTAACCCTAACCCTAACCCCAACCCTAACCCTAACCCTAACCCAAACCCTAACCCTAACCCTAACCCTATACCTAACTCAACCCTAACCCTAACTCCAACCCTAACCCTAACCCTAACCCTAACCCTAACCCCAACCCTAACCCTATACCTAACTCAACCCTAACCCTAACCCTAACCCTAACCCTAACCCTAACACTAACCCTAACCCTAACCCTAACCCCAACCCTAACCCTAACCCTAACCCTAACCCTAACCCCAACCCTAACCCTAACCCTAACCCTAACCCTAACCCTAACCCCAACCCTAACCCCAACCCTAACCCTAACCCTAACCCTAACCCTAACCCTAACCCTAACCCCAACCCTAACCCTAACCCCAACCCTAACCCTAAGCCTAACCCTATACCTAACTCAACCCTAACCCTAACCCCAACCCAAACCCTAACCCTAACCCTAACCCTAACCCTAACCCTAACCCCAACACTAACCCTATACCTAACTCAACCCTAACCCTAACCCTAACCCTAACCCTAACCCTAACCCTATACCTAACTCAACCCTAAACCTAACCCCAACCCTAACCCTAACCCTAACCCTAACCCTAACCCTAACCCTAACCCTATACCTAACCCCAACCCTAACCCTAACCCTAACCCTAACCCTAACTTTAACCCTAACCCTAACCCTAACCCTAACCCTAACCCTAACCCCAACCCTAACCCTAACCCTAACCCTATACCTAACTCAACCCTAACCCTAACCCCAACCCTAACCCTAACCCTAACCCTAACCCTAACCCTAACCCTAATCCCAAGCCTAACCCTAACCCCAACCCTAACCCTAACCCTAACCATAACCCTATACCTAACTCAACCCTAACCCTAACCCCAACCCTAACCCTAACCCTAACCCTAACCCTAACCCTAACCCCAACCCTATACCTAACCCCAACCCTAACCCTAACCCTAACCCTATACCTAACTCAACCCTAACCCTAACCCCAACCCTCACCCTAACCCTAACCCTAACCCTAACCCCAACCCTAACCCTATACCTAACTCAACCCTAACCCTAACCCTAACCCTAACCCTAACCGTAACCCTATACCTAACTCAACCCTAACCCTAACCCCAACCCTAACCCTAACCCTAACCCTAACCCTAACCCTAACCCTATCCCTATACCTAACCCCAACCCTAACCCTAACCCTAACCCTAACCCTAACCCTAACCCTAACCCCAACCCTAACCCTAACCCTAACCCTAACCCTAACCCCAACTCTAACCCTAACCCTAACCCTATACCTAACTCAACCCTAACCCTAACCCCAACCCTAACCCTAACCCTAACCCTAACCCTAACCCTAACCCTATACCTAACCCCAACCCTAACCCTAACCCTAACCCTAACCCTAACCCTAACCCTAACCCCAACCCTATACCTAACTCAACCCTAACCCTAACCCCAACCCTAACCCTAACCCTAACCCTAACCCCAACCCTAACCCTAACCCCAACCCTAACCCTAACCCTAACCCTAACCCTAACCCTATACCTAACTCAACCCTAACCCTAACCCCAACCCTAACCCTAACCCTAACCCTAACCCTATACCTAACCCCAACCCTAACCCTAACCCTAACCCTAACCCTAACCCTAACCCCTAAGCCTAAGCCTAACCCTAACCCTAACCCTAACCCTAACCCTAACCCTAACCCTAACCCTAACCCCAACCCTAACCCTAACCCCAACCCTAACCCTAACCCTAACCCTAACACTTACCCTAACCCCAACCCTAACCCTATACCTAACTCAACCCTAACCCTAACCTTAACCCTAACCCTAACCCTAACCCTAACCCTAACACTAACCCTAACCCTAACCCTATACCTAACCCCAACCCTAACCCTAACCCTAACCCTAACCCCAACCCTAACCCCAACCCTAACCCTATACCTAACCCCAACCCTAACCCTAACCCTAACCCTAACCCTAACCCTAACCCTAACCCCAACCCTAACCCTATACCTAACCCTAACCCTAACCCTAACCCTAACCCTAACCCTAACCCTAACCCCAACCCTAACCCTATACCTAACTCAACCCTATCCCTAACCCCAACCCTAACCCTAACCCTAACCCTAACCCTAACCCTAACCCCAACCCTAACCCTAACCCCAACCCTAACCCTATACCTAACCCCAACCCTAACCCTAACCCTAACCCTAACCCTAACCCTAACCCTAACCCTAACGCTAACCCCAACCCTAACCCTAACCCTAACCCTAACCCTAACCCCAACCCTAACCCTATACCTAACTCAACCCTAACCCTAACCCAAACCCTAACCCTAACCCTAACCCTAACCCTAACCCTAACCCCAACCCTAACCCTATACCTAACTCAACCCTAACCCTAACCCTAACCCTAACCCTAACCGTAACCGTAACCCTAACCCTAACCCTAACCCCAACCCTAACCCTAACCCTAACCCTAACCCTAACCCTAACCCTAACCCCAACCCTAACCCTAACCCCAAACATAACCCTAACCCTAACCCTAACACTTACCCTAACCCCAACCCTAACCCTATACCTAACTCAACCCTAACCCTAACCCCAACCCTAACCCTAACCCTAACCCTAACCCTAACCCCAACACTAACCCTAACCCCAACCCTAACCCTAACCCTAACCCTATACCTAACTCAACCCTAACCCTAACCTCAACCCTAACCCTAACCCTAACCCTAACCCTATTCCTAACCCCAACCCTAACCCTAACCCTAACCCTAACCCTAACCCTAACACTAACCCTAACCCTATACCTAACCCCAACCCTAACCCTAACCCTAACCCTAACCCCAACCCTAACCCTAACCCCAACCCCAACCCTAACCCTATACCTAACCCCAACCCTAACCCTAACCCTAACCCTAACCCTAACCCCAACCCTAACCCTAACCCTATACCTAACCCCAACCCTAACGCTAACCCTAACCCTAACCCCAACCCTAACCCTAACCCCAACCCCAACCCTAACCCTATACCTAACCCCAACCCTAACCCTAACCCTAACCCTAACCCTAACCCTAACCCCAACCCTAACCCTATACCTAACCCCAACCCTAACCCTAACCCCAACCCTAACCCTAACCCCAACACTAACCCTATACCTAACCCCAACCCTAAACCTAACCCTAACCCCAACCCTAACCCTAACCCTAACCCTAACCCTAACCCTAACCCCAACCCTAACCCTATACCTAACTCAACCCTAACCCTAACCCCAACCCTAAACCTAACCGTAACCCTAACCCTAACCCTAACCCCAACCCTAACCCTAACCCTAACCCTAACCCCAACCCTAACCCTAACCCCAACCCTAACCCTAACCCTAACCCTAACACTTACACTAACCCCAACCCTAACCCTATACCTAACTCAACCCTAACCCTAACCCCAACCCTAACCCTAACCCTAACCCTAACCCTAACCCTATACCTAACCCTAACCCTAACCCTAACCCTAACCCTAACCCTAACCCTAACCCTAACCCTAACCCTAACCCTAACCCTAACCCTAACCCTAACCCTAACCCTAACCCTAACCCTAACCCTAACCCTAACCCTAACCCTAACCCTAACCCTAACCCTAACCCTAACCCTAACCCTAACCCTAACCCTAACCCTAACCCTAACCCTAACCCTAACCCTAACCCTAACCCTAACCCCAACCCTAACCCTAACCCTAACCCTAACCCTAACCCTAACCCTAACCCTAACACTAACCCTAACCCTATACCTAACCCCAACCCTAACCCTAACCCTAACCCTAACCCCAACCCTAACCCTAACCCCAACCCCAACCCTAACCCTATACCTAACCCCAACCCTAACCCTAACCCTAACCCTAACCCTAACCCTAACCCCAACCCTAACCCTATACCTAACCCCAACCCTAACCCTAACCCTAACCCTAACCCCAACCCTAACCCTAACCCCAACCCCAACCCTAACCCTATACCTAACCCCAACCCTAACCCTAACCCTAACCCTAACCCTAACCCTAACCCCAACCCTAACCCTATACCTAACCCCAACCCTAACCCTAACCCCAACCCTAACCCTAACCCCAACACTAACCCTATACCTAACCCCAACCCTAAACCTAACCCTAACCCCAACCCTAACCCTAACCCTAACCCTAACCCTAACCCTAACCCTAACCCCAACCCTAACCCTATACCTAACTCAACCCTAACCCTAACCCCAACCCTAACCCTAACCGTAACCCTAACCCTAACCCTAACCCCAACCCTAACCCTAACCCTAACCCTAACCCTAACCCCAACCCTAACCCTAACCCCAACCCTAACCCTAACCCTAACCCTAACACGTCCCCTAACCCCAACCCTAACCCTATACCTAACTCAACCCTAACCCTAACCCCAACCCTAACCCTAACCCTAACCCTAACCCTATACCTAACCCCAACCCTAACCCTAACCCTAACCCTAACCCTAACCCTAACACTAACACTAACCCTAACCCTATACCTAACCCCAACCCTAACCCTAACCCTAACCCTAACCCCAACCCTAACCCTAACCCCAACCCCAACCCTAACCCTATACCTAACCCCAACCCTAACCCTAACCCTAACCCTAACCCTAACCCTAACCCCAACCCTAACCCTATACCTAACCCCAACCCTAAGCCTAACCCTAACCCTAACCCCAACCCTAACCCTAACCCCAACCCCAACCCTAACCCTATACCTAACCCCAACCCTAACCCTAACCCTAACCCTAACCCTAACACTAACCCTAACCCCAACCCTAACCCTATACCTAACCCCAACCCTAACCCTAACCCCAACCCTAACCCTAACCCCAACACTAACCCTATACCTAACCCCAACCCTAAACCTAACCCTAACCCCAACCCTAACCCTAACCCTAACCCTAACCCTAACCCTAACCCCAACCCTAACCCTATACCTAACTCAACCCTAACCCTAACCCCAACCCTAACCCTAACCGTAACCCTAACCCTAACCCTAACCCCAACCCTAACCCTAACCCTAACCCTAACCCTAACCCTAACCCCAACCCTAACCCTAACCCCAACCCTAACCCTAACCCTAACCCTAACACTTACCCTAACCCCAACCCTAACCCTATACCTAACTCAACCCTAACCCTAACCCCAACCCTAACCCTAACCCTAACCCTAACCCTAACCCCAACCCTAACCCTAACCCCAACCCTAACCCTAACCCTAACCCTATACCTAACTCAACCCTAACCCTAACCCCAACCCTAACCCTAACCCTAACCCTAACCCTATACCTAACCCCAAGCCTAACCCTAACCCTAATCCTAACCCTAACCCTAACCCTAACCCTAACCCTAACCCCAACCCTAACCCTATACCTAACCCCAACCCTAACCCTAACCCCAACCCTAACCCTAACCCCAACCCTAACCCTATACCTAACCCCAACCCTAAACCTAACCCTAACCCCAACCCTAACCCTAACCCTAACCCTAACCCTAACCCTAACCCCAACCCTAACCCTATTCCTAACTCAACCCTAACCCTAACCCCAACCCTAACCCTAACCGTAACCCTAACCCTAACCCTAACCCTAACCCTAACCCCAACCCTAACCCTAACCCTAACCCTAACCCTAACCCCAACCCTAACCCTAACCCCAACCCTAACACTAACCCTAACCCTAACACTAACCCTAACCCCAACCCCAACCCTAACCCTAACCCCAACCCTAACCCTAACCCTAACCCTAACCCTAACCCTAACACTAACCCTAACCCTATACCTAACCCCAACCCTAACCCTAACCCCAACCCTAACCCTATACCTAACCCCAACCCTAACCCTAACCCCAACCCTAACCCTAACCCTAACCCTAACCCTAACACTAACCCTAACCCCAACCCTAAACCTATACCTAACTCAACCCTAACCCTAACCCTAACCCCAACCCTAACCCTAACCCTAACCCTAACCCTAACCCTAACCCCAACCCTAACCCTAACCCTAACCCTAACCCTAACCCTAACCCTAACCCTAACACTAACCCTAACCCTTACCCTAACCCTAACCCTAACCCTAACCCCAACCCTAACCCTAACCCTAACCCTATACCTAACTCAACCCTAACCCTAACCCCAACCCTAACCCTAACCCTAACCCTAACCCTAACCCTAACCCCAACCCTAACCCTAACCCCAACCCTAACCCTAACCCTAACCCTAACCCTAACCCTAACCCTAACCCCAACCCTAACCCTATACCTAACTCAACCCTATCCCTAACCCCAACCCTAACCCTAACCCTAACCCTAACCCTAACCATAACCCTAACCCTAACCCTAACCCTAACCCTAACCCTAACCCTAACCCTAACCCTATACCTAACCCCAACCCTAACCCTAACCCTAACCCCAACCCTAACCCTAACCCCAACCCTAACCCTATACCTAACCCCAACCCTAACCCTAACCCTAACCCTAACCCTAACCCTAACCCTAACCCCAACCCTAACCCTATACCTAACCCCAACCCTAACCCTAACCGCAACCCTAACCCTAACCCCAACCCTAACCCTATACCTAACCCCAACCCTAAACCTAACCCTAACCCCAACCCTAACCCTAACCCTAACCCTAACCCTAACCCTAACCCTAACCCCAACCCTAACCCTATACCTAACTCAACCCTAACCCTAACCCCAACCCTAACCCTAACCGTAACCCTAACCCTAACCCTAACCCTAACCCTAACCCCAACCCTAACCCTAACCCTAACCCTAACCCTAACCCTAACCCCAACCCTAACCCTAACCCCAACCCTAACCCTAACCCTAACACTAACCCTAACCTCAACCCTAAACCTATACCTAACTCAACCCTAACCCTAACCCCAACCCTAACCCTAACCCTAACCCTAACCCTATACCTAACTCAACCCTAACCCTAACCCCAACCCTAACCCTAACCCTAACCCTAGCCCTAACACTAACCCCAACCCTAACCCTAACCCCAACCCTAACCCTAACCCTAACCCCATACCTAACTCAACCCTAACCCTAACCCCAACCCTAACCCCAACCCTAACCCTAACCCTAACCCTAACCCCAACCCTATACCTAACCCCAACCCTAACCCTAACCCTAACCCTATACCTAACTCAACCCTAACCCTAACCCCAACCCTAACCCTAACCCTAACCCTAACCCTAACCCCAACCCTAACCCTATTCCTAACTCAACCCTAACCCTAACCCTAACCCTAACCCTAACCCCAACCCTAACACTAACCCTAACCCTAACCCTAACCCTAACCCTAACCCTAACCCCAACCCTAACCCTAACCCTAACCCAAACCCTAACCCTAACCCTAACCCTATACCTAACTCAACCCTAACCCTAACTCCAACCCTAACCCTAACCCTAACCCTAACCCTAACCCCAACCCTAACCCTATACCTAACTCAACCCTAACCCTAACCCTAACCCTAACCCTAACCCTAACACTAACCCTAACCCTAACCCTAACCCCAACCCTAACCCTAACCCTAACCCTAACCCTAACCCCAACCCTAACCCTAACCCTAACCCTAACCCTAACCCTAACCCCAACCCTAACCCCAACCCTAACCCTAACCCTAACCCTAACCCTAACCCTAACCCTAACCCCAACCCTAACCCTAACCCCAACCCTAACCCTAAGCCTAACCCTATACCTAACTCAACCCTAACCCTAACCCCAACCCAAACCCTAACCCTAACCCTAACCCTAACCCTAACCCTAACCCCAACACTAACCCTATACCTAACTCAACCCTAACCCTAACCCTAACCCTAACCCTAACCCTAACCCTATACCTAACTCAACCCTAAACCTAACCCCAACCCTAACCCTAACCCTAACCCTAACCCTAACCCTAACCCTAACCCTATACCTAACCCCAACCCTAACCCTAACCCTAACCCTAACCCTAACTTTAACCCTAACCCTAACCCTAACCCTAACCCTAACCCTAACCCCAACCCTAACCCTAACCCTAACCCTATACCTAACTCAACCCTAACCCTAACCCCAACCCTAACCCTAACCCTAACCCTAACCCTAACCCTAACCCTAATCCCAAGCCTAACCCTAACCCCAACCCTAACCCTAACCCTAACCATAACCCTATACCTAACTCAACCCTAACCCTAACCCCAACCCTAACCCTAACCCTAACCCTAACCCTAACCCTAACCCCAACCCTATACCTAACCCCAACCCTAACCCTAACCCTAACCCTATACCTAACTCAACCCTAACCCTAACCCCAACCCTCACCCTAACCCTAACCCTAACCCTAACCCCAACCCTAACCCTATACCTAACTCAACCCTAACCCTAA
>NC_139471.1:31392500-31400000 GCF_057233095.1 Heloderma suspectum | reverse complement strand
CCAACCCTAACCCTAACCCTAACCCTAACCCCAACCCTAACCCTAACCCTAACCCTAACCCTAACCCTAACCCCAACCCTAACCCCAACCCTAACCCTAACCCTAACCCTAACCCTAACCCTAACCCTAACCCCAACCCTAACCCTAACCCCAACCCTAACCCTAAGCCTAACCCTATACCTAACTCAACCCTAACCCTAACCCCAACCCAAACCCTAACCCTAACCCTAACCCTAACCCTAACCCTAACCCCAACACTAACCCTATACCTAACTCAACCCTAACCCTAACCCTAACCCTAACCCTAACCCTAACCCTAACCCTATACCTAACTCAACCCTAAACCTAACCCCAACCCTAACCCTAACCCTAACCCTAACCCTAACCCTAACCCTAACCCTATACCTAACCCCAACCCTAACCCTAACCCTAACCCTAACCCTAACTTTAACCCTAACCCTAACCCTAACCCTAACCCTAACCCCAACCCTAACCCTAACCCTAACCCTATACCTAACTCAACCCTAACCCTAACCCCAACCCTAACCCTAACCCTAACCCTAACCCTAACCCTAACCCTAATCCCAAGCCTAACCCTAACCCCAACCCTAACCCTAACCCTAACCATAACCCTATACCTAACTCAACCCTAACCCTAACCCCAACCCTAACCCTAACCCTAACCCTAACCCTAACCCTAACCCCAACCCTATACCTAACCCCAACCCTAACCCTAACCCTAACCCTATACCTAACTCAACCCTAACCCTAACCCCAACCCTCACCCTAACCCTAACCCTAACCCTAACCCCAACCCTAACCCTATACCTAACTCAACCCTAACCCTAACCCTAACCCTAACCCTAACCGTAACCCTATACCTAACTCAACCCTAACCCTAACCCCAACCCTAACCCTAACCCTAACCCTAACCCTAACCCTAACCCTATCCCTATACCTAACCCCAACCCTAACCCTAACCCTAACCCTAACCCTAACCCTAACCCTAACCCCAACCCTAACCCTAACCCTAACCCTAACCCTAACCCCAACTCTAACCCTAACCCTAACCCTATACCTAACTCAACCCTAACCCTAACCCCAACCCTAACCCTAACCCTAACCCTAACCCTAACCCTAACCCTATACCTAACCCCAACCCTAACCCTAACCCTAACCCTAACCCTAACCCTAACCCCAACCCTAACCCTAACCCTAACCCTATACCTAACTCAACCCTAACCCTAACCCCAACCCTAACCCTAACCCTAACCCTAACCCCAACCCTAACCCTAACCCCAACCCTAACCCTAACCCTAACCCTAACCCTATACCTAACTCAACCCTAACCCTAACCCCAACCCTAACCCTAACCCTAACCCTAACCCTATACCTAACCCCAACCCTAACCCTAACCCTAACCCTAACCCTAACCCTAACCCCTAAGCCTAAGCCTAACCCTAACCCTAACCCTAACCCTAACCCTAACCCTAACCCTAACCCCAACCCTAACCCTAACCCCAACCCTAACCCTAACCCTAACCCTAACACTTACCCTAACCCCAACCCTAACCCTATACCTAACTCAACCCTAACCCTAACCTTAACCCTAACCCTAACCCTAACCCTAACCCTAACACTAACCCTAACCCTAACCCTATACCTAACCCCAACCCTAACCCTAACCCTAACCCTAACCCCAACCCTAACCCCAACCCTAACCCTATACCTAACCCCAACCCTAACCCTAACCCTAACCCTAACCCTAACCCTAACCCTAACCCCAACCCTAACCCTATACCTAACCCTAACCCTAACCCTAACCCTAACCCTAACCCTAACCCTAACCCTAACCCCAACCCTAACCCTATACCTAACTCAACCCTATCCCTAACCCCAACCCTAACCCTAACCCTAACCCTAACCCTAACCCTAACCCCAACCCTAACCCTAACCCCAACCCTAACCCTATACCTAACCCCAACCCTAACCCTAACCCTAACCCTAACCCTAACCCTAACCCTAACGCTAACCCCAACCCTAACCCTAACCCTAACCCTAACCCTAACCCCAACCCTAACCCTATACCTAACTCAACCCTAACCCTAACCCAAACCCTAACCCTAACCCTAACCCTAACCCTAACCCTAACCCCAACCCTAACCCTATACCTAACTCAACCCTAACCCTAACCCTAACCCTAACCCTAACCGTAACCGTAACCCTAACCCTAACCCTAACCCCAACCCTAACCCTAACCCTAACCCTAACCCTAACCCTAACCCTAACCCCAACCCTAACCCTAACCCCAAACATAACCCTAACCCTAACCCTAACACTTACCCTAACCCCAACCCTAACCCTATACCTAACTCAACCCTAACCCTAACCCCAACCCTAACCCTAACCCTAACCCTAACCCTAACCCCAACACTAACCCTAACCCCAACCCTAACCCTAACCCTAACCCTATACCTAACTCAACCCTAACCCTAACCTCAACCCTAACCCTAACCCTAACCCTAACCCTATTCCTAACCCCAACCCTAACCCTAACCCTAACCCTAACCCTAACCCTAACACTAACCCTAACCCTATACCTAACCCCAACCCTAACCCTAACCCTAACCCTAACCCCAACCCTAACCCTAACCCCAACCCCAACCCTAACCCTATACCTAACCCCAACCCTAACCCTAACCCTAACCCTAACCCTAACCCCAACCCTAACCCTAACCCTATACCTAACCCCAACCCTAACGCTAACCCTAACCCTAACCCCAACCCTAACCCTAACCCCAACCCCAACCCTAACCCTATACCTAACCCCAACCCTAACCCTAACCCTAACCCTAACCCTAACCCTAACCCTAACCCCAACCCTAACCCTATACCTAACCCCAACCCTAACCCTAACCCCAACCCTAACCCTAACCCCAACACTAACCCTATACCTAACCCCAACCCTAAACCTAACCCTAACCCCAACCCTAACCCTAACCCTAACCCTAACCCTAACCCTAACCCCAACCCTAACCCTATACCTAACTCAACCCTAACCCTAACCCCAACCCTAAACCTAACCGTAACCCTAACCCTAACCCTAACCCCAACCCTAACCCTAACCCTAACCCTAACCCCAACCCTAACCCTAACCCCAACCCTAACCCTAACCCTAACCCTAACACTTACACTAACCCCAACCCTAACCCTATACCTAACTCAACCCTAACCCTAACCCCAACCCTAACCCTAACCCTAACCCTAACCCTAACCCTATACCTAACCCCAACCCTAACCCTAACCCTAACCCTAACCCTAACCCTAACACTAACACTAACCCTAACCCTAACCCCAACCCTAACCCTAACCCTAACCCTAACCCTAACACTAACCCTAACCCTAACCCTAACCCCAACCCTAACCCTAACCCCAACCCTAACCCTAACCCTAACCCTAACACTAACCCTAACCCCAACCCTAACCCTATACCTAACTCAACCCTAACCCTAACCCCAACCCTAACCCTAACCCTAACCCTAACCCTAACCCTAACCCTAACCCCAACCCTAACCCTAACCCTAACCCTAACCCTAACCCTAACCCTAACCCTAACCCTAACACTATCCCTAACCCTAACCCTAACCCTAACCCTAACCCTAACCCCAACCCTAACCCTAACACTATCCCTAACCCTAACCCTAACCCTAACCCTATACCTAACTCAACCCTAACCATAACCCCAACCCCAACCCTAACCCTAACCCCAACCCTAACCCTAACCCTAACCCTAACCCTATACCTAACTCAACCCTAACCCTAACCCCAACACTAACCCTAACCCTAACCCTAACCCTAACCCTAACCCTAACCCCAACCCTAACCCTAACCCTAACCCTAACCCCAACCCTAACCCTATACCTAACTCAACCCTAACCCTAACCCTAACCCCAACCCTAACCCTAACCCCAACCCTAACCCTAACCCTAACCCTATACCTAACTCAACCCTAACCCTAACCCCAACCCTAACCCTAACACTAACCCTAACCCTAACCCCAACCCTAACCCTAACCCCAACCCTAACCCTAACCCTAACCCTAACCCTAACCCTAACCCTATACCTAACTCAACCCTAACCCTAACCCCAACCCTAACCCTAACCCTAACCCTAACCCTATCCCTAACCCCAACCCTAACCCTATACCTAACTCAACCCTAACCCTAACCCTAACCCTAACCCTACCCCAACCCTAACCCTAACCCTATACCTAACTCAACCCTAACCCTAACCCTAACCCTAACCCCAACCCTAACCCTAACCCTAACCCTAACCCTAACCCTAACCCTAACCCTAACCCTAACCCTAACCCCAACCTTAACCCTATACATAACTCAACCCTAACCCTAACCCTAACCCTAACCCTAACCCCAACCCTAACCCTATACCTAACTCAACCCTAACCCTAACCCTAACCCTAACCCTAACCCTAACCCTATACCTAACTCAACCCTAACGCTAACCCCAACCCTAACCCTAACTCAACCCTAACCCTAACCCTAACCCTCACCCTAACACTAACCCTAACCCTAACCCTAACCCTAACCCTAACCCCAACCCTAACCCTATACCTAACTCAACCCTAACCCTAACCCTAACACTAACCCTAACCCTAACCCTAACCCCAACCCTAACCCTAACCCTAACCCCAACCCTAACCCTAACCCTAACCCTAACCCTAACCCTATACCTAACTCAACCCTAACCCTAACCCCAACCCTAACCCTAACCCCAACCCTAACCCTAACCCTAACCTTAACCCTAACGCTAACCCCAACCCTAACCCTAACCCTAACCCTAACCCCAACCCTAACCCTATACCTAACTCAACCCTAACCCTAACCCAAACCCTAACCCTAACCCTAACCCTAACCCTAACCCTAACCCTAACCCTAACCCTAACCCTAACCCCAACCCTAACCCTATACCTAACTCAACCCTAACCCTAACCCTAACCCTAACCCTAACCGTAACCCTAACCCTAACCCTAACCCCAACCCTAACCCTAACCCTAACCCTAACCCTAACCCTAACCCTAACCCCAACCCTAACCCTAACCCCAACCCTAACCCTAACCCTAACACTAACACTTACCCTAACCCCAACCCTAACCCTATACCTAACTCAACCCTAACCCTAACCCCAACCCTAACCCTAACCCTAACCCTAACCCCAACCCTAACCCTAACCCTAACCCTATACCTAACTCTACCCTAACCCTAACCCCAACCCTAACCCTAACCCTAACCCTAACCCTATACCTAACCCCAACCCTAACCCTAACCCTAACCCTAACCCTAACCCTAACCCTAACCCTAACACTAACCCTAACCCTATACCTAACCCCAACCCTAACCCTAACCCTAACCCTAACCCCAACCCTAACCCTAACCCCAACCCCAACCCTAACCCTATACCTAACCCCAACCCTAACCCTAACCCTAACCCTAACCCTAACCCCAACCCTAACCCTATACCTAACCCCAACCCTAACCCTAACCCTAACCCCAACCCTAACCCTAACCCCAACCCCAACCCTAACCCTATACCTAACCCCAACCCTAACCCTAACCCTAACCCTAACCCCAAACCTAACCCTATACCTAACCCCAACCCTAACCCCAACCCTAACCCTAACCCCAACACTAACCCTATACCTAACCCCAACCCTAACCCTAACCCCAACCCTAACCCTAACCGTAACCCTAACCCTAACCCTAACCCCAACCCTAACCCTAACCCTAACCCTAACCCTAACCCCAACCCTAACCCTAACCCCAACCCTAACCCTAACCCTAACCCTAACACTTACCCTAACCCCAACCCTAACCCTATACCTAACTCAACCCTAACCCTAACCCCAACCCTAACCCTAACCCTAACCCTATACCTAACCCCAACCCTAACCCTAACCCTAACCCTAACCCTAACCCTAACACTAACACTAACCCTAACCCTAACCCTAACCCTATACCTAACCCCAACCCTAACCCTAACCCTAACCCTAACCCCAACCCTAACCCTAACCCCAACCCCAACCCTAACCCTATACCTAACCCCAACCCTAACCCTAACCCTAACCCTAACCCTAAACCTAACCCCAACCCTAACCCTATACCTAACCCCAACCCTAAGCCTAACCCTAACCCTAACCCCAACCCTAACCCTAACCCCAACCCCAACCCTAACCCTATACCTAACCCCAACCCTAACCCTAACCCTAACCCTAACACTAACCCTAACCCTAACCCCAACCCTAACCCTATACCTAACCCCAACCCTAATCCTAACCCCAACCCTAACCCTAACCCCAACACTAACCCTATACCTAACCCCAACCCTAAACCTAACCCTAACCCCAACCCTAACCCTAACCCTAACCCTAACCCTAACCCTAACCCTAACCCCAACCCTAACCCTATACCTAACTCAACCCTAACCCTAACCCCAACCCTAACCCTAACCGTAACCCTAACCCTAACCCTAACCCCAACCCTAACCCTAACCCTAACCCTAACCCTAACCCTAACCCCAACCCTAACCCTAACCCCAACCCTAACCCTAACCCTAACCCTAACACTTACCCTAACCCCAACCCTAATCCTATACCTAACTCAACCCTAACCCTAACCCCAACCCTAACCCTAACCCTAACCCTAACCCTAACCCCAACCCTAACCCTAACCCCAACCCTAACCCTAACCCTATACCTAACTCAACCCTAACCCTAACCCCAACCCTAACCCTAACCCTAACCCTATACCTAACCCCAACCCTACCCCTAACCCTAACCCTAACCCTAACCCTAACCCTAACCCTAACCCTAACCCTAACCCCAACCCTAACCCTATACCTAACCCCAACCCTAACCCTAACCCCAACCCTAACCCTAACCCCAACCCTAACCCTATACCTAACCCCAACCCTAAACCTAACCCTAACCCCAACCCTAACCCTAACCCTAACCCTAACCCTAACCCTAACCCTAACCCCAACCCTAACCCTATTCCTAACTCAACCCTAACCCTAACCCCAACCCTAACCCTAACCGTAACCCTAACCCTAACCCTAACCCTAACCCCAACCCTAACCCTAACCCTAACCCTAACCCTAACCCCAACCCTAACCCTAACCCCAACCCTAACCCTAACCCTAACCCTAACACTAACCCTAACCCCAACCCCAACCCCAACCCTAAACCTATACCTAACTCAACCCTAACCCTAACCCTAACCCTAACCCTAACCCTAACACTAACCCTAACCCTATACCTAACCCCAACCCTAACCCTAACCCCAACCCTAACCCTATACCTAACCCCAACCCTAAACCTAACCCTAACCCCAACCCTAACCCTAACCCTAACCCTAACCCTAACCCCAACCCTAACCCTATATCTAACTCAACCCTAACCCTAACCCCAACCCTAACCCTAACCGT
>NC_139471.1:31377500-31382500 GCF_057233095.1 Heloderma suspectum | reverse complement strand
ACCCTAAACCTAACCCTAACCCCAACCCTAACCCTAACCCTAACCCTAACCCTAACCCTAACCCCAACCCTAACCCTATACCTAACTCAACCCTAACCCTAACCCCAACCCTAACCCTAACCGTAACCCTAACCCTAACCCTAACCCCAACCCTAACCCTAACCCTAACCCTAACCCTAACCCTAACCCCAACCCTAACCCTAACCCCAACCCTAACCCTAACCCTAACCGTAACACTTACCCTAACCCCAACCCTAACCCTATACCTAACTCAACCCTAACCCTAACCCCAACCCTAACCCTAACCCTAACCCTAACCCTAACCCCAACCCTAACCCTAACCCCAACCCTAACCCTAACCCTAACCCTATACCTAACTCAACCCTAACCCTAACCCCAACCCTAACCCTAACCCTAACCCTAACCCTATACCTAACCCCAAGCCTAACCCTAACCCTAACCCTAACCCTAACCCTAACCCTAACCCTAACCCCAACCCTACCCTATACCTAACCCCAACCCTAACCCTAACCCCAACCCTAACCCTAACCCCAACCCTAACCCTATACCTAACCCCAACCCTAAACCTAACCCTAACCCCAACCCTAACCCTAACCCTAACCCTAACCCTAACCCTAACCCCAACCCTAACCCTATTCCTAACTCAACCCTAACCCTAACCCCAACCCTAACCCTAACCGTAACCCTAACCCTAACCCTAACCCTAACCCCAACCCTAACCCTAACCCTAACCCTAACCCTAACCCTAACCCCAACCCTAACCCTAACCCCAACCCTAACACTAACCCTAACCCTAACACTAACCCTAACCCCAACCCCAACCCTAACCCTAACCCCAACCCTAACCCTAACCCTAACCCTAACCCTAACCCTAACCCTAACCCTAACACTAACCCTAAGCCTATACCTAACCCCAACCCTAACCCTAACCCCAACCCTAACCCTATACCTAACCCCAACCCTAACCCTAACCCCAACCCTAACCCTAACCCTAACCCTAACACTAACCCTAACCCCAACCCTAAACCTATACCTAACTCAACCCTAACCCTAACCCTAACCCCAACCCTAACCCTAACCCTAACCCTAACCCTAACCCTAACCCCAACCCTAACCCTAACCCTAACCCTAACCCTAACCCTAACCCTAACACTAACCCTAACCCTTACCCTAACCCTAACCCTAACCCTAACCCCAACCCTAACCCTAACCCTAACCCTATACCTAACTCAACCCTAACCCTAACCCCAACCCTAACCCTAACCCTAACCCTAACCCTAACCCTAACCCCAACCCTAACCCTAACCCCAACCCTAACCCTAACCCTAACCCTAACCCTAACCCTAACCCTAACCCCAACCCTAACCCTATACCTAACTCAACCCTATCCCTAACCCCAACCCTAACCCTAACCCTAACCCTAACCCTAACCATAACCCTAACCCTAACCCTAACCCTAACCCTAACCCTAACCCTAACCCTAACCCTAACCCTATACCTAACCCCAACCCTAACCCTAACCCTAACCCCAACCCTAACCCTAACCCCAACCCTAACCCTATACCTAACCCCAACCCTAACCCTAACCCTAACCCTAACCCTAACCCTAACCCTAACCCCAACCCTAACCCTATACCTAACCCCAACCCTAACCCTAACCGCAACCCTAACCCTAACCCCAACCCTAACCCTATACCTAACCCCAACCCTAAACCTAACCCTAACCCCAACCCTAACCCTAACCCTAACCCTAACCCTAACCCTAACCCCAACCCTAACCCTATACCTAACTCAACCCTAACCCTAACCCCAACCCTAACCCTAACCGTAACCCTAACCCTAACCCTAACCCTAACCCCAACCCTAACCCTAACCCTAACCCTAACCCTAACCCTAACCCTAACCCCAACCCTAACCCTAACCCCAACCCTAACCCTAACCCTAACACTAACCCTAACCTCAACCCTAACCCTATACCTAACTCAACCCTAACCCTAACCCCAACCCTAACCCTAACCCTAACCCTAACCCTATACCTAACTCAACCCTAACCCTAACCCCAACCCTAACCCTAACCCTAACCCTAGCCCTAACACTAACCCCAACCCTAACCCTAACCCCAACCCTAACCCTAACCCTAACCCCATACCTAACTCAACCCTAACCCTAACCCCAACCCTAACCCCAACCCTAACCCTAACCCTAACCCTAACCCCAACCCTATACCTAACCCCAACCCTAACCCTAACCCTAACCCTATACCTAACTCAACCCTAACCCTAACCCCAACCCTAACCCTAACCCTAACCCTAACCCTAACCCCAACCCTAACCCTATACCTAACTCAACCCTAACCCTAACCCTAACCCTAACCCTAACCCCAACCCTAACACTAACCCTAACCCTAACCCTAACCCTAACCCTAACCCCAACCCTAACCCTAACCCTAACCCAAACCCTAACCCTAACCCTAACCCTATACCTAACTCAACCCTAACCCTAACTCCAACCCTAACCCTAACCCTAACCCTAACCCCAACCCTAACCCTATACCTAACTCAACCCTAACCCTAACCCTAACCCTAACCCTAACCCTAACACTAACCCTAACCCTAACCCTAACCCCAACCCTAACCCTAACCCTAACCCTAACCCTAACCCCAACCCTAACCCTAACCCTAACCCTAACCCTAACCCTAACCCCAACCCTAACCCCAACCCTAACCCTAACCCTAACCCTAACCCTAACCCTAACCCCAACCCTAACCCTAACCCCAACCCTAACCCTAAGCCTAACCCTATACCTAACTCAACCCTAACCCTAACCCCAACCCAAACCCTAACCCTAACCCTAACCCTAACCCTAACCCTAACCCCAACACTAACCCTATACCTAACTCAACCCTAACCCTAACCCTAACCCTAACCCTAACCCTAACCCTAACCCTATACCTAACTCAACCCTAAACCTAACCCCAACCCTAACCCTAACCCTAACCCTAACCCTAACCCTAACCCTAACCCTATACCTAACCCCAACCCTAACCCTAACCCTAACCCTAACCCTAACTTTAACCCTAACCCTAACCCTAACCCTAACCCTAACCCTAACCCCAACCCTAACCCTAACCCTAACCCTATACCTAACTCAACCCTAACCCTAACCCCAACCCTAACCCTAACCCTAACCCTAACCCTAACCCTAACCCTAATCCCAAGCCTAACCCTAACCCCAACCCTAACCCTAACCCTAACCATAACCCTATACCTAACTCAACCCTAACCCTAACCCCAACCCTAACCCTAACCCTAACCCTAACCCTAACCCTAACCCCAACCCTATACCTAACCCCAACCCTAACCCTAACCCTAACCCTATACCTAACTCAACCCTAACCCTAACCCCAACCCTCACCCTAACCCTAACCCTAACCCTAACCCCAACCCTAACCCTATACCTAACTCAACCCTAACCCTAACCCTAACCCTAACCCTAACCGTAACCCTATACCTAACTCAACCCTAACCCTAACCCCAACCCTAACCCTAACCCTAACCCTAACCCTAACCCTAACCCTATCCCTATACCTAACCCCAACCCTAACCCTAACCCTAACCCTAACCCTAACCCTAACCCTAACCCCAACCCTAACCCTAACCCTAACCCTAACCCTAACCCTAACCCCAACTCTAACCCTAACCCTAACCCTATACCTAACTCAACCCTAACCCTAACCCCAACCCTAACCCTAACCCTAACCCTAACCCTAACCCTAACCCTAACCCTATACCTAACCCCAACCCTAACCCTAACCCTAACCCTAACCCTAACCCTAACCCTAACCCCAACCCTAACCCTAACCCTAACCCTATACCTAACTCAACCCTAACCCTAACCCCAACCCTAACCCTAACCCTAACCCTAACCCCAACCCTAACCCTAACCCCAACCCTAACCCTAACCCTAACCCTAACCCTATACCTAACTCAACCCTAACCCTAACCCCAACCCTAACCCTAACCCTAACCCTAACCCTATACCTAACCCCAACCCTAACCCTAACCCTAACCCTAACCCTAACCCTAACCCCTAAGCCTAACCCTAACCCTAACCCTAACCCTAACCCTAACCCTAACCCTAACCCCAACCCTAACCCTAACCCCAACCCTAACCCTAACCCTAACCCTAACACTTACCCTAACCCCAACCCTAACCCTATACCTAACTCAACCCTAACCCTAACCTTAACCCTAACCCTAACCCTAACCCTAACACTAACCCTAACCCTAACCCTATACCTAACCCCAACCCTAACCCTAACCCTAACCCTAACCCCAACCCTAACCCCAACCCTAACCCTATACCTAACCCCAACCCTAACCCTAACCCTAACCCTAACCCTAACCCTAACCCTAACCCCAACCCTAACCCTATACCTAACCCCAACCCTAACCCTAACCCCAACCCTAACCCTAACCCCAACCCTAACCCTGTACCTAACCCCAACCCTAAACCTAACCCTAACCCCAACCCTAACCCTAACCCTAACCCTAACCCTAACCCTAACCCTAACCCTAACCCCAACCCTAACCCTATACCTAACTCAACCGTAACCCTAACCCCAACCCTAACCCTAACCGTAACCCTAACCCTAACCCTAACCCTAACCCCAACCCTAACCCTAACCCTAACCCTAACCCTAACCCTAACCCTAACCCCAACCCTAACCCTAACCCTAACCCCAACCCTAACCCTAACCCTAACACTAACCCTAACCCCAACCCTAAACCTATACCTAACTCAACCCTAACCCTAACCCCAACCCTAACCCTAACCCTAACCCTAACCCTAACCCTAACCCCAACCCTAACCCTAACCCTAACCCTAACCCTAACCCTAACACTAACCCTAACCCTAACCCTAACCCTAACCCTAACCCCAACCCTAACCCTAACCCTAACCCTATACCTAACTCAAC
>NC_139471.1:31365000-31367500 GCF_057233095.1 Heloderma suspectum | reverse complement strand
CCCTAACCCCAACCCCAACCCTAACCCTATACCTAACCCCAACCCTAACCCTAACCCTAACCCTAACCCTAACCCTAACCCCAACCCTAACCCTATACCTAACCCCAACCCTAACCCTAACCCCAACCCTAACCCTAACCCCAACACTAACCCTATACCTAACCCCAACCCTAAACCTAACCCTAACCCCAACCCTAACCCTAACCCTAACCCTAACCCTAACCCTAACCCCAACCCTAACCCTATACCTAACTCAAACCTAACCCTAACCCCAACCCTAACCCTAACCGTAACCCTAACCCTAACACTAACCCCAACCCTAACCCTAACCCTAACCCTAACCCTAACCCCAACCCTAACCCTAACCCCAACCCTAACCCTAACCCTAACCCTAACACTTACCCTAACCCCAACCCTAACCCTATACCTAACTCAACCCTAACCCTAACCCCAACCCTAACCCTAACCCTAACCCTAACCCTAACCCCAACCCTAACCCTAACCCCAACCCTAACCCTAACCCTAACCCTATACCTAACTCAACCCTAACCCTAACCCCAACCCTAACCCTAACCCTAACCCTAACCCTATACCTAACCCCAACCCTAACCCTAACCCTAACCCTTACCCTAACCCTAACCCTAACCCTAACACTAACACTAACCCTAACCCTATACCTAACCCCAACCCTAACCCTAACCCTAACCCTAACCCCAACCCTAACCCTAACCTCAACCCCAACCCTAACCCTATACCTAACCCCAACCCTAACCCTAACCCTAACCCTAACCCTAACCCCAACCCTAAGCCTATACCTAACCCCAACCCTAACCCTAACCCTAACCCTAACCCCAACCCTAACCCTAACCCCAACCCCAACCCTAACCCTATACCTAACCCCAACCCTAACCCTAACCCTAACCCTAACCCTAACCCTAACCCTAACCCCAACCCTAACACTATACCTAACCCCAACCCTAACCCTAACCCCAACCCTAACCCTAACCCCAACACTAACCCTATACCTAACCCCAACCCTAAACCTAACCCTAACCCCAACCCTAACCCTAACCCTAACCCTAACCCTAACCCTAACCCCAACCCTAACCCTATACCTAACTCAACCCTAACCCTAACCCCAACCCTAACCCTAACCGTAACCCTAACCCTAACCCTAACCCCAACCCTAACCCTAACCCTAACCCTAACCCTAACCCTAACCCCAACCCTAACCCTAACCCCAACCCTAACCCTAACCCTAACCCTAACACTTACCCTAACCCCAACCCTAACCCTATACCTAACTCAACCCTAACCCTAACCCCAACCCTAACCCTAACCCTAACCCTAACCCTATACCTAACCCCAACCCTAACCCTAACCCTAACCCTAACCCTAACCCTATCCCTAACACTAACACTAACCCTAACCCTATACCTAACCCCAACCCTAACCCTAACCCTAACCCTAACCCCAACCCTAACCCTAACCCCAACCCCAACCCTAACCCTATACCTAACCCCAACCCTAACCCTAACCCTAACCCTAACCCTAACCCCAACCCTAACCCTAACCCTATACCTAACCCCAACCCTAACCCTAACCCTAACCCTAACCCCAACCCTAACCCTAACCCCAACCCCAACCCTAACCCTATACCTAACCCCAACCCTAACCCTAACCCTAACCCTAACCCTAACCCTAACCCTAACCCCAACCCTAACCCTATACCTAACCCCAACCCTAACCCTAACCCCAACCCTAACCCTAACCCCAACACTAACCCTATACCTAACCCCAACCCTAAACCTAACCCTAACCCCAACCCTAACCCTAACCCTAACCCTAACCCTAACCCTAACCCCAACCCTAACCCTATACCTAACTCAACCCTAACCCTAACCCCAACCCTAACCCTAACCGTAACCCTAACCCTAACCCTAACCCCAACCCTAACCCTAACCCTAACCCTAACCCTAACCCTAACCCCAACCCTAACCCTAACCCCAACCCTAACCCTAACCCTAACCCTAACACTTACCCTAACCCCAACCCTAACCCTATACCTAACTCAACCCTAACCCTAACCCTAACCCTAACCCTAACCCTAACCCCAACCCTAACCCTATACCTAACCCCAACCCTAACCCTAACCCCAACCCTA
The DNA here is from genome assembly GCF_057233095.1 of Heloderma suspectum. Lineage (NCBI taxonomy): Eukaryota > Metazoa > Chordata > Lepidosauria > Squamata > Helodermatidae > Heloderma > Heloderma suspectum. The sequence goes on along the minus strand of NC_139471.1, from coordinate 31,365,336 downwards.
ACCCTAAACCCAACCCTAACCCTGTACCTAACCCCAACCCTAAACCTAACCCTAACCCCAATCCTAACCCTAACCCTAACCCTAACCCTAACCCCAACCCTAACCCTATTCCTAACTCAACCCTAACCCTAACCCCAACCCTAACCCTAACCGTAACCCTAACCCTAACCCTAACCCTAACCCTAACCCCAACCCTAACCCTAACCCTAACCCTAACCCCAACCCTAACCCTAACCCCAACCCTAACCCTAACCCTAACCCTAACACTAACCCTAACCCCAACCCCAACCCTAACCCTATACCTAACTCAACCCTAACCCCAACCCCAACCCTAAC
>NC_139471.1:31332500-31335000 GCF_057233095.1 Heloderma suspectum | reverse complement strand
CCTAACCCTAACCCTAACCCTAACCCCAACCCTAACCCTATTCCTAACTCAACCCTAACCCTAACCCCAACCCTAACCCTAACCGTAACCCTAACCCTAACCCTAACCCTAACCCCAACCCTAACCCTAACCCTAACCCTAACCCTAACCCTAACCCCAACCCTAACCCTAACCCCAACCCTAACACTAACCCTAACCCTAACACTAACCCTAACCCCAACCCCAACCCTAACCCTAACCCCAACCCTAACCCTAACCCTAACCCTAACCCTAACCCTAACCCTAACACTAACCCTAACCCTATACCTAACCCCAACCCTAACCCTAACCCCAACCCTAACCCTATACCTAACCCCAACCCTAACCCTAACCCCAACCCTAACCCTAACCCTAACCCTAACACTAACCCTAACCCCAACCCTAAACCTATACCTAACTCAACCCTAACCCTAACCCTAACCCCAACCCTAACCCTAACCCTAACCCTAACCCTAACCCCAACCCTAACCCTAACCCTAACCCTAACCCTAACCCTAACCCTAACACTAACCCTAACCCTTACCCTAACCCTAACCCTAACCCTAACCCCAACCCTAACCCTAACCCTAACCCTATACCTAACTCAACCCTAACCCTAACCCCAACCCTAACCCTAACCCTAACCCTAACCCTAACCCTAACCCCAACCCTAACCCTAACCCCAACCCTAACCCTAACCCTAACCCTAACCCTAACCCTAACCCCAACCCTAACCCTATACCTAACTCAACCCTATCCCGAACCCCAACCCTAACCCTAACCCTAACCCTAACCCTAACCATAACCCTAACCCTAACCCTAACCCTAACCCTAACCCTAACCCTAACCCTAACCCTAACCCTAACCCTATACCTAACCCCAACCCTAACCCTAACCCTAACCCCAACCCTAACCCTAACCCCAACCCTAACCCTATACCTAACCCCAACCCTAACCCTAACCCTAACCCTAACCCTAACCCTAACCCTAACCCTAACCCCAACCCTAACCCTATACCTAACCCCAACCCTAACCCTAACCGCAACCCTAACCCTAACCCCAACCCTAACCCTATACCTAACCCCAACCCTAAACCTAACCCTAACCCCAACCCTAACCCTAACCCTAACCCTAACCCTAACCCTAACCCTATACCTAACTCAACCCTAACCCTAACCCCAACCCTAACCCTAACCGTAACCCTAACCCTAACCCTAACCCTAACCCCAACCCTAACCCTAACCCTAACCCTAACCCTAACCCCAACCCTAACCCTAACCCCAACCCTAACCCTAACCCTAACCCTAACACTAACCCTAACCTCAACCCTAACCCTATACCTAACTCAACCCTAACCCTAACCCCAACCCTAACCCTAACCCTAACCCTAACCCTATACCTAACTCAACCCTAACCCTAACCCCAACCCTAACCCTAACCCTAACCCTAGCCCTAACACTAACCCCAACCCTAACCCTAACCCCAACCCTAACCCTAACCCTAACCCCATACCTAACTCAACCCTAACCCTAACCCCAACCCTAACCCTAACCCTAACCCTAACCCTAACCCTAACCCCAACCCTATACCTAACCCCAACCCTAACCCTAACCCTAACCCTATACCTAACTCAACCCTAACCCTAACCCCAACCCTAACCCTAACCCTAACCCTAACCCTAACCCCAACCCTAACCCTATACCTAACTCAACCCTAACCCTAACCCTAACCCTAACCCCAACCCTAACACTAACCCTAACCCTAACCCCTAACCCTAACCCTAACCCCAACCCTAACCCTAACCCTAACCCAAACCCTAACCCTAACCCTAACCCTAACCCTATACCTAACTCAACCCTAACCCTAACTCCAACCCTAACCCTAACCCTAACCCTAACCCTAACCCCAACCCTAACCCTATACCTAACTCAACCCTAACCCTAACCCTAACCCTAACCCTAACCCTAACACTAACCCTAACCCTAACCCTAACCCCAACCCTAACCCTAACCCTAACCCTAACCCTAACCCTAACCCCAACCCTAACCCTAACCCTAACCCTAACCCTAACCCTAACCCCAACCCTAACCCCAACCCTAACCCTAACCCTAACCCTAACCCTAACCCTAACCCTAACCCCAACCCTAACCCTAACCCCAACCCTAACCCTAAGCCTAACCCTATACCTAACTCAACCCTAACCCTAACCCCAACCCAAACCCTAACCCTAACCCTAACCCTAACCCTAACCCTAACCCCAACACTAACCCTATACCTAACTCAACCCTAACCCTAACCCTAACCCTAACCCTAACCCTAACCCTATACCTAACTCAACCCTAAACCTAACCCCAACCCTAACCCTAACCCTAACCCTAACCCTAACCCTAACCCTAACCCTATACCTAACCCCAACCCTAACCCTAACCCTAACCCTAACCCTAACTTTAACCCTAACCCTAACCCTAACCCTAACCCTAAC
>NC_139471.1:31312500-31317500 GCF_057233095.1 Heloderma suspectum | reverse complement strand
CCCTAACCCTAACCCTAACCGTAACCCTAACCCTAACCCTAACCCCAACCCTAACCCTAACCCTAACCCTAACCCTAACCCTAACCCCAACCCTAACCCTAACCCCAACCCTAACCCTAACCCTAACCCTAACACTTACCCTAACCCCAACCCTAACCCTATACCTAACTCAACCCTAACCCTAACCCCAACCCTAACCCTAACCCTAACCCTAACCCTAACCACAACCCTAACCCTAACCCCAACCCTAACCCTAACCCTAACCCTATACCTAACTCAACCCTAACCCTAACCCCAACCCTAACCCTAACCCTAACCCTAACCCTATACCTAACCCCAACCCTAACCCTAACCCTAACCCTAACCCTAACCCTAACCCTAACCCTAACCCTAACACTAACCCTAACCCTATACCTAACCCCAACCCTAACCCTAACCCTAACCCTAACCCCAACCCTAACCCTAACCCCAACCCCAACCCTAACCCTATACCTAACCCCAACCCTAACCCTAACCCTAACCCTAACCCCAACCCTAACCCTATACCTAACCCCAACCCTAACCCTAACCCTAACCCTAACCCCAACCCTAACCCTAACCCCAACCCCAACCCTAACCCTATACCTAACCCCAACCCTAACCCTAACCCTAACCCTAACCCTAACCCCAACCCTAACCCTATACCTAACCCCAACCCTAACCCTAACCCCAACCCTAACCCTAACCCCAACACTAACCCTATACCTAACCCCAACCCTAAACCTAACCCTAACCCCAACCCTAACCCTAACCCTAACCCTAACCCTAACCCTAACCCTAACCCCAACCCTAACCCTATACCTAACTCAACCCTAACCCTAACCCCAACCCTAACCCTAACCGTAACCCTAACCCTAACCCTAACCCCAACCCTAACCCTAACCCTAACCCTAACCCTAACCCTAACCCCAACCCTAACCCTAACCCCAACCCTAACCCTAACCCTAACCCTAACACGTACCCTAACCCCAACCCTAACCCTATACCTAACTCAACCCTAACCCTAACCCCAACCCTAACCCTAACCCTAACCCTAACCCTATACCTAACCCCAACCCTAACCCTAACCCTAACCCTAACCCTAACCCTAACACTAACACTAACACTAACCCTAACCCTATACCTAACCCCAACCCTAACCCTAACCCTAACCCTAACCCCAACCCTAACCCTAACCCCAACCCCAACCCTAACCCTATACCTAACCCCAACCCTAACCCTAACCCTAACCCTAACCCTAACCCTAACCCTAACCCCAACCCTAACCCTATACCTAACCCCAACCCTAAGCCTAACCCTAACCCTAACCCCAACCCTAACCCTAACCCCAACCCCAACCCTAACCCTATACCTAACCCCAACCCTAACCCTAACCCTAACCCTAACCCTAACACTAACCCTAACCCCAACCCTAACCCTATACCTAACCCCAACCCTAACCCTAACCCCAACCCTAACCCTAACCCCAACACTAACCCTATACCTAACCCCAACCCTAAACCTAACCCTAACCCCAACCCTAACCCTAACCCTAACCCTAACCCTAACCCTAACCCCAACCCTAACCCTATACCTAACTCAACCCTAACCCTAACCCCAACCCTAACCCTAACCGTAACCCTAACCCTAACCCTAACCCCAACCCTAACCCTAACCCTAACCCTAACCCTAACCCTAACCCCAACCCTAACCCTAACCCCAACCCTAACCCTAACCCTAACCCTAACACTTACCCTAACCCCAACCCTAACCCTATACCTAACTCAACCCTAACCCTAACCCCAACCCTAACCCTAACCCTAACCCTAACCCTAACCCCAACCCTAACCCTAACCCCAACCCTAACCCTAACCCTAACCCTATACCTAACTCAACCCTAACCCTAACCCCAACCCTAACCCTAACCCTAACCCTAACCCTATACCTAACCCCAAGCCTAACCCTAACCCTAACCCTAACCCTAACCCTAACCCTAACCCCAACCCTAACCCTATACCTAACCCCAACCCTAACCCTAACCCCAACCCTAACCCTAACCCCAACCCTAACCCTATACCTAACCCCAACCCTAAACCTAACCCTAACCCCAACCCTAACCCTAACCCTAACCCTAACCCTAACCCTAACCCCAACCCTAACCCTATTCCTAACTCAACCCTAACCCTAACCCCAACCCTAACCCTAACCGTAACCCTAACCCTAACCCTAACCCTAACCCCAACCCTAACCCTAACCCTAACCCTAACCCTAACCCTAACCCCAACCCTAACCCTAACCCCAACCCTAACACTAACCCTAACCCTAACACTAACCCTAACCCCAACCCCAACCCTAACCCTAACCCCAACCCTAACCCTAACCCTAACCCTAACCCTAACCCTAACCCTAACACTAACCCTAACCCTATACCTAACCCCAACCCTAACCCTAACCCCAACCCTAACCCTATACCTAACCCCAACCCTAACCCTAACCCCAACCCTAACCCTAACCCTAACCCTAACACTAACCCTAACCCCAACCCTAAACCTATACCTAACTCAACCCTAACCCTAACCCTAACCCCAACCCTAACCCTAACCCTAACCCTAACCCTAACCCTAACCCCAACCCTAACCCTAACCCTAACCCTAACCCTAACCCTAACCCTAACACTAACCCTAACCCTTACCCTAACCCTAACCCTAACCCTAACCCCAACCCTAACCCTAACCCTAACCCTATACCTAACTCAACCCTAACCCTAACCCCAACCCTAACCCTAACCCTAACCCTAACCCTAACCCTAACCCCAACCCTAACCCTAACCCCAACCCTAACCCTAACCCTAACCCTAACCCTAACCCTAACCCCAACCCTAACCCTATACCTAACTCAACCCTATCCCGAACCCCAACCCTAACCCTAACCCTAACCCTAACCCTAACCATAACCCTAACCCTAACCCTAACCCTAACCCTAACCCTAACCCTAACCCTAACCCTATACCTAACCCCAACCCTAACCCTAACCCTAACCCCAACCCTAACCCTAACCCCAACCCTAACCCTATACCTAACCCCAACCCTAACCCTAACCCTAACCCTAACCCTAACCCTAACCCTAACCCCAACCCTAACCCTATACCTAACCCCAACCCTAACCCTAACCGCAACCCTAACCCTAACCCCAACCCTAACCCTATACCTAACCCCAACCCTAAACCTAACCCTAACCCCAACCCTAACCCTAACCCTAACCCTAACCCTAACCCTAACCCTATACCTAACTCAACCCTAACCCTAACCCCAACCCTAACCCTAACCGTAACCCTAACCCTAACCCTAACCCTAACCCCAACCCTAACCCTAACCCTAACCCTAACCCTAACCCCAACCCTAACCCTAACCCCAACCCTAACCCTAACCCTAACCCTAACACTAACCCTAACCTCAACCCTAACCCTATACCTAACTCAACCCTAACCCTAACCCCAACCCTAACCCTAACCCTAACCCTAACCCTATACCTAACTCAACCCTAACCCTAACCCCAACCCTAACCCTAACCCTAACCCTAGCCCTAACACTAACCCCAACCCTAACCCTAACCCCAACCCTAACCCTAACCCTAACCCCATACCTAACTCAACCCTAACCCTAACCCCAACCCTAACCCTAACCCTAACCCTAACCCTAACCCTAACCCCAACCCTATACCTAACCCCAACCCTAACCCTAACCCTAACCCTATACCTAACTCAACCCTAACCCTAACCCCAACCCTAACCCTAACCCTAACCCTAACCCTAACCCCAACCCTAACCCTATACCTAACTCAACCCTAACCCTAACCCTAACCCTAACCCCAACCCTAACACTAACCCTAACCCTAACCCCTAACCCTAACCCTAACCCCAACCCTAACCCTAACCCTAACCCAAACCCTAACCCTAACCCTAACCCTATACCTAACTCAACCCTAACCCTAACTCCAACCCTAACCCTAACCCTAACCCTAACCCTAACCCCAACCCTAACCCTATACCTAACTCAACCCTAACCCTAACCCTAACCCTAACCCTAACCCTAACACTAACCCTAACCCTAACCCTAACCCCAACCCTAACCCTAACCCTAACCCTAACCCTAACCCTAACCCCAACCCTAACCCTAACCCTAACCCTAACCCTAACCCTAACCCCAACCCTAACCCCAACCCTAACCCTAACCCCAACCCTAACCCTAACCCCAACCCTAACCCTAAGCCTAACCCTATACCTAACTCAACCCTAACCCTAACCCCAACCCAAACCCTAACCCTAACCCTAACCCTAACCCTAACCCTAACCCCAACACTAACCCTATACCTAACTCAACCCTAACCCTAACCCTAACCCTAACCCTAACCCTAACCCTATACCTAACTCAACCCTAAACCTAACCCCAACCCTAACCCTAACCCTAACCCTAACCCTAACCCTAACCCTAACCCTATACCTAACCCCAACCCTAACCCTAACCCTAACCCTAACCCTAACTTTAACCCTAACCCTAACCCTAACCCTAACCCTAACCCTAACCCCAACCCTAACCCTAACCCTAACCCTATACCTAACTCAACCCTAACCCTAACCCCAACCCTAACCCTAACCCTAACCCTAACCCTAACCCTAACCCTAATCCCAAGCCTAACCCTAACCCCAACCCTAACCCTAACCCTAACCATAACCCTATACCTAACTCAACCCTAACCCTAACCCCAACCCTAACCCTAACCCTAACCCTAACCCTAACCCTAACCCCAATCCTATACCTAACCCCAACCCTAACCCTAACCCTAACCCTATACCTAACTCAACCCTAACCCTAACCCCAACCCTCACCCTAACCCTAACCCTAACCCTAACCCCAACCCTAACCCTATACCTAACTCAACCCTAACCCTAACCCTAACCCTAACCCTAACCGTAACCCTATACC
>NC_139471.1:31292500-31295000 GCF_057233095.1 Heloderma suspectum | reverse complement strand
AACCCTAACCCTAACCCCAACCCTAACCCTAACCCTAACACTAACACTTACCCTAACCCCAACCCTAACCCTATACCTAACTCAACCCTAACCCTAACCCCAACCCTAACCCTAACCCTAACCCTAACCCTAACCCCAACCCTAACCCTAACCCCAACCCTAACCCTAACCCTAACCCTATACCTAACTCAACCCTAACCCTAACCCCAACCCTAACCCTAACCCTAACCCTAACCCTAACCCTATACCTAACCCCAACCCTAACCCTAACCCTAACCCTAACCCTAACCCTAACCCTAACCCTAACACTAACACTAACCCTAACCCTATACCTAACCCCAACCCTAACCCTAACCCTAACCCTAACCCCAACCCTAACCCTAACCCCAACCCCAACCCTAACCCTATACCTAACCCCAACCCTAACCCTAACCCTAACCCTAACCCTAACCCCAACCCTAACCCTATACCTAACCCCAACCCTAACCCTAACCCTAACCCTAACCCCAACCCTAACCCTAACCCCAACCCCAACCCTAACCCTATACCTAACCCCAACCCTAACCCTAACCCTAACCCTAACCCTAACCCCAAACCTAACCCTATACCTAACCCCAACCCTAACCCCAACCCTAACCCTAACCCCAACACTAACCCTATACCTAACCCCAACCCTAACCCTAACCCCAACCCTAACCCTAACCGTAACCCTAACCCTAACCCTAACCCCAACCCTAACCCTAACCCTAACCCTAACCCTAACCCTAACCCCAACCCTAACCCTAACCCCAACCCTAACCCTAACCCTAACCCTAACACTTACCCTAACCCCAACCCTAACCCTATACCTAACTCAACCCTAACCCTAACCCCAACCCTAACCCTAACCCTAACCCTATACCTAACCCCAACCCTAACCCTAACCCTAACCCTAACCCTAACCCTAACCCTAACACTAACACTAACCCTAACCCTAACCCTAACCCTATACCTAACCCCAACCCTAACCCTAACCCTAACCCTAACCCCAACCCTAACCCTAACCCCAACCCCAACCCTAACCCTATACCTAACCCCAACCCTAACCCTAACCCTAACCCTAACCCTAACCCTAACCCCAACCCTAACCCTATACCTAACCCCAACCCTAAGCCTAACCCTAACCCTAACCCCAACCCTAACCCTAACCCCAACCCCAACCCTAACCCTATACCTAACCCCAACCCTAACCCTAACCCTAACCCTAACACTAACCCTAACCCTAACCCCAACCCCAACCCTAACCCTATACCTAACCCCAACCCTAACCCTAACCCCAACCCTAACCCTAACCCCAACACTAACCCTATACCTAACCCCAACCCTAAACCTAACCCTAACCCCAACCCTAACCCTAACCCTAACCCTAACCCTAACCCTAACCCCAACCCTAACCCTATACCTAACTCAACCCTAACCCTAACCCCAACCCTAACCCTAACCGTAACCCTAACCCTAACCCTAACCCCAACCCTAACCCTAACCCTAACCCTAACCCTAACCCTAACCCTAACCCCAACCCTAACCCTAACCCCAACCCTAACCCTAACCCTAACCCTAACACTTACCCTAACCCCAACCCTAACCCTATACCTAACTCAACCCTAACCCTAACCCCAACCCTAACCCTAACCCTAACCCTAACCCTAACCCCAACCCTAACCCTAACCCCAACCCTAACCCTAACCCTATACCTAACTCAACCCTAACCCTAACCCCAACCCTAACCCTAACCCTAACCCTATACCTAACCCCAACCCTAACCCTAACCCTAACCCTAACCCTAACCCTAACCCTAACCCTAACCCTAACCCTAACCCCAACCCTAACCCTATACCTAACCCCAACCCTAACCCTAACCCCAACCCTAACCCTAACCCCAACCCTAACCCTATACCTAACCCCAACCCTAAACCTAACCCTAACCCCAACCCTAACCCTAACCCTAACCCTAACCCTAACCCCAACCCTAACCCTATTCCTAACTCAACCCTAACCCTAACCCCAACCCTAACCCTAACCGTAACCCTAACCCTAACCCTAACCCCAACCCCAACCCTAACCCTAACCCTAACCCTAACCCTAACCCTAACCCCAACCCTAACCCTAACCCCAACCCTAACCCTAACCCTAACCCTAACACTAACCCTAACCCCAACCCCAACCCCAACCCTAACCCTATACCTAACTCAACCCTAACCCTAACCCTAACCCTAACCCTAACCCTAACACTAACCCTAACCCTATACCTAACCCCAACCCTAACCCTAACCCCAACCCTAACCCTATACCTAACCCCAACCCTAAACCTAACCCTAACCCCAACCCTAACCCTAACCCTAACCCTAACCCTAACCCCAACCCTAACCCTATACCTAACTCAACCCTAACCCTAACCCCACCCTAACCCTAACCGTAACCCTAACCCTAACCCTAACCCTAACCCCAACCCTAACCCTAA
>NC_139471.1:31277500-31280000 GCF_057233095.1 Heloderma suspectum | reverse complement strand
CCCTAACCCTAACCGTAACCCTAACCCTAACCCTAACCCCAACCCTAACCCTAACCCTAACCCTAACCCTAACCCTAACCCCAACCCTAACCCTAACCCCAACCCTAACCCTAACCCTAACCCTAACATTTACCCTAACCCCAACCCTAACCCTATACCTAACTCAACCCTAACCCTAACCCCAACCCTAACCCTAACCCTAACCCTATACCTAACCCCAACCCTAACCCTAACCCTAACCCTAACCCTAACCCTAACCCTAACACTAACACTAACCCTAACCCTAACCCTATACCTAACCCCAACCCTAACCCTAACCCTAACCCTAACCCCAACCCTAACCCTAACCCCAACCCCAACCCTAACCCTATACCTAACCCCAACCCTAACCCTAACCCTAACCCTAACCCTAACCCTAACCCCAACCCTAACCCTATACCTAACCCCAACCCTAAGCCTAACCCTAACCCTAACCCCAACCCTAACCCTAACCCCAACCCCAACCCTAACCCTATACCTAACCCCAACCCTAACCCTAACCCTAACCCTAACACTAACCCTAACCCCAACCCTAACCCTATACCTAACCCCAACCCTAACCCTAACCCCAACCCTAACCCTAACCCCAACACTAACCCTATACCTAACCCCAACCCTAAACCTAACCCTAACCCCAACCCTAACCCTAACCCTAACCCTAACCCTAACCCTAACCCTAACCCCAACCCTAACCCTATACCTAACTCAACCCTAACCCTAACCCCAACCCTAACCCTAACCGTAACCCTAACCCTAACCCTAACCCCAACCCTAACCCTAACCCTAACCCTAACCCTAACCCTAACCCTAACCCCAACCCTAACCCTAACCCCAACCCTAACCCTAACCCTAACCCTAACACTTACCCTAACCCCAACCCTAACCCTATACCTAACTCAACCCTAACCCTAACCCCAACCCTAACCCTAACCCTAACCCTAACCCTAACCCCAACCCTAACCCTAACCCCAACCCTAACCCTAACCCTATACCTAACTCAACCCTAACCCTAACCCCAACCCTAACCCTAACCCTAACCCTAACCCTATACCTAACCCCAACCCTAACCCTAACCCTAACCCTAACCCTAACCCTAACCCTAACCCCAACCCTAACCCTATACCTAACCCCAACCCTAACCCTAACCCCAACCCTAACCCTAACCCCAACCCTAACCCTATACCTAACCCCAACCCTAAACCTAACCCTAACCCCAACCCTAACCCTAACCCTAACCCTAACCCTAACCCTAACCCCAACCCTAACCCTATTCCTAACTCAACCCTAACCCTAACCCCAACCCTAACCCTAACCGTAACCCTAACCCTAACCCTAACCCTAACCCCAACCCTAACCCTAACCCTAACCCTAACCCTAACCCCAACCCTAACCCTAACCCCAACCCTAACCCTAACCCTAACCCTAACACTAACCCTAACCCCAACCCCAACCCCAACCCTAACCCTATACCTAACTCAACCCTAACCCTAACCCTAACCCTAACCCTAACCCTAACCCTAACACTAACCCTAACCCTATACCTAACCCCAACCCTAACCCTAACCCCAACCCTAACCCTATACCTAACCCCAACCCTAAACCTAACCCTAACCCCAACCCTAACCCTAACCCTAACCCTAACCCTAACCCCAACCCTAACCCTATACCTAACTCAACCCTAACCCTAACCCCAACCCTAACCCTAACCGTAACCCTAACCCTAACCCTAACCCTAACCCCAACCCTAACCCTAACCCTAACCCTAACCCTAACCCTAACCCCAACCCTAACCCTAACCCCAACCCTAACCCTAACCCTAAACCTAACACTAACCCTAACCCCAACCCTAAACCTATACCTAACTCAACCCTAACCCTAACCCCAACCCTAACCCTAACCCTAACCCTAACCCTAACCCTAACCCCAACCCTAACCCTAACCCTAACCCTAACCCTATACCTAACTCAACCCTAACACTAACCCTAACCCCAACCCTAACCCTAACCCCCACCCTAACCCTAACCCTAACCCTAACCCTATACCTAACTCAACCCTAACCCTAACCCCAACCCTAACCCTAACCCTTACCCTAACCCTAACCCCAACCCTAACCCTAACCCCAACCCTAACCCTAACCCTAACCCTAACCCTATACCTAACTCAACCCTAACCCTAACCCCAACCCTAACCCTAACCCTAACCCTAACCCTATCCCTAACCCCAACCCTAACCCTATACCTAACTCAACCCTAACCCTAACCCTAACCCTAACCCTAACCCCAACCCTAACCCTATACCTAACTCAACCCTAACCCTAACCCTAACCCTAACCCTAACCCCAACCCTAACCCTAACCCTAACCCTAACCCTAACCCTAACCCTAACCCCAACCTTAACCCTATACATGACTCAACCCTAACCCTAACCCTAACCCTAACCCTAACCCTAACCCTAACCCCAA
>NC_139471.1:31257500-31260000 GCF_057233095.1 Heloderma suspectum | reverse complement strand
TAACTCAACCCTAACCCTAACCCCAACCCTAACCCTAACCGTAACCCTAACCCTAACCCTAACCCTAACCCCAACCCTAACCCTAACCCTAACCCTAACCCTAACCCTAACCCCAACCCTAACCCTAACCCCAACCCTAACACTAACCCTAACCCTAACACTAACCCTAACCCCAACCCCAACCCTAACCCTAACCCCAACCCTAACCCTAACCCTAACCCTAACCCTAACCCTAACCCTAACCCTAACACTAACCCTAACCCTATACCTAACCCCAACCCTAACCCTAACCCCAACCCTAACCCTATACCTAACCCCAACCCTAACCCTAACCCCAACCCTAACCCTAACCCTAACCCTAACACTAACCCTAACCCCAACCCTAAACCTATACCTAACTCAACCCTAACCCTAACCCTAACCCCAACCCTAACCCTAACCCTAACCCTAACCCTAACCCTAACCCCAACCCTAACCCTAACCCTAACCCTAACCCTAACCCTAACCCTAACCCTAACACTAACCCTAACCCTTACCCTAACCCTAACCCTAACCCTAACCCCAACCCTAACCCTAACCCTAACCCTATACCTAACTCAACCCTAACCCTAACCCCAACCCTAACCCTAACCCTAACCCTAACCCTAACCCTAACCCCAACCCTAACCCTAACCCCAACCCTAACCCTAACCCTAACCCTAACCCTAACCCTAACCCCAACCCTAACCCTATACCTAACTCAACCCTATCCCTAACCCCAACCCTAACCCTAACCCTAACCCTAACCCTAACCATAACCCTAACCCTAACCCTAACCCTAACCCTAACCCTAACCCTAACCCTAACCCTATACCTAACCCCAACCCTAACCCTAACCCTAACCCCAACCCTAACCCTAACCCCAACCCTAACCCTATACCTAACCCCAACCCTAACCCTAACCCTAACCCTAACCCTAACCCTAACCCTAACCCCAACCCTAACCCTATACCTAACCCCAACCCTAACCCTAACCGCAACCCTAACCCTAACCCCAACCCTAACCCTATACCTAACCCCAACCCTAAACCTAACCCTAACCCCAACCCTAACCCTAACCCTAACCCTAACCCTAACCCTAACCCTAACCCTATACCTAACTCAACCCTAACCCTAACCCCAACCCTAACCCTAACCGTAACCCTAACCCTAACCCTAACCCTAACCCCAACCCTAACCCTAACCCTAACCCTAACCCTAACCCTAACCCCAACCCTAACCCTAACCCCAACCCTAACCCTAACCCTAACCCTAACACTAACCCTAACCTCAACCCTAACCCTATACCTAACTCAACCCTAACCCTAACCCCAACCCTAACCCTAACCCTAACCCTAACCCTATACCTAACTCAACCCTAACCCTAACCCCAACCCTAACCCTAACCCTAACCCTAGCCCTAACACTAACCCCAACCCTAACCCTAACCCCAACCCTAACCCTAACCCTAACCCCATACCTAACTCAACCCTAACCCTAACCCCAACCCTAACCCTAACCCTAACCCTAACCCTAACCCTAACCCCAACCCTATACTTAACCCCAACCCTAACCCTAACCCTAACCCTATACCTAACTCAACCCTAACCCTAACCCCAACCCTAACCCTAACCCTAACCCTAACCCTAACCCCAACCCTAACCCTATACCTAACTCAACCCTAACCCTAACCCTAACCCTAACCCTAACCCCAACCCTAACACTAACCCTAACCCTAACCCTAACCCTAACCCTAACCCCAACCCTAACCCTAACCCTAACCCAAACCCTAACCCTAACCCTAACCCTATACCTAACTCAACCCTAACCCTAACTCCAACCCTAACCCTAACCCTAACCCTAACCCTAACCCCAACCCTAACCCTATACCTAACTCAACCCTAACCCTAACCCTAACCCTAACCCTAACCCTAACACTAACCCTAACCCTAACCCTAACCCCAACCCTAACCCTAACCCTAACCCTAACCCTAACCCTAACCCCAACCCTAACCCTAACCCTAACCCTAACCCTAACCCTAACCCTAACCCCAACCCTAACCCCAACCCTAACCCTAACCCTAACCCTAACCCTAACCCTAACCCTAACCCTAACCCCAACCCTAACCCTAACCCCAACCCTAACCCTAAGCCTAACCCTATACCTAACTCAACCCTAACCCTAACCCCAACCCAAACCCTAACCCTAACCCTAACCCTAACCCTAACCCCAACACTAACCCTATACCTAACTCAACCCTAACCCTAACCCTAACCCTAACCCTAACCCTAACCCTATACCTAACTCAACCCTAAACCTAACCCCAACCCTAACCCTAACCCTAACCCTAACCCTAACCCTAACCCTAACCCTAACCCTATACCTAACCCCAACCCTAACCCTAACCCTAACCCTAACCCTAACTTTAACCCTAACCCTAACCCTAACCCTAACCCTAACCCTAACCCCAACCCTAACCCT
>NC_139471.1:31242500-31245000 GCF_057233095.1 Heloderma suspectum | reverse complement strand
AACCCTAACCCTAACCCTAACCCTAACCCTAACCCCAACCCTAACCCTATACCTAACCCCAACCCTAACCCTAACCCCAACCCTAACCCTAACCCCAACCCTAACCCTATACCTATCCCCAACCCTAAACCTAACCCTAACCCCAACCCTAACCCTAACACTAACCCTAACCCTATACCTAACCCCAAACCTAACCCTAACCCCAACCCTAACCCTATACCTAACCCCAACCCTAAACCTAACCCTAACCCCAACCCTAACCCTAACCCTAACCCTAACCCTAACCCTAACCCCAACCCTAACCCTATACCTAACTCAACCCTAACCCTAACCCCAACCCTAACCCTAACCGTAACCCTAACCCTAACCCTAACCCTAACCCCAACCCTAACCCTAACCCTAACCCTAACCCTAACCCTAACCCTAACCCCAACCCTAACCCTAACCCCAACCCTAACCCTAACCCTAAACCTAACACTAACCCTAACCCCAACCCTAAACCTATACCTAACTCAACCCTAACCCTAACCCCAACCCTAACCCTAACCCTAACCCTAACCCTAACCCTAACCCCAACCCTAACCCTAACCCTAACCCTAACCCTATACCTAACTCAACCCTAACACTAACCCTAACCCCAACCATAACCCTAACCCCCACCCTAACCCTAACCCTAACCCTAACCCTATACCTAACTCAACCCTAACCCTAACCCCAACCCTAACCCTAACCCTAACCCTAACCCTAACCCCAACCCTAACCCTATACCTAACTCAACCCTAACCCTAACCCTAACCCTAACCCTAACCCTATACCTAACTCAACCCTAACCCTATCCCCAACCCTAACCCTAACTCAACCCTAACCCTAACCCTAACCCTCACCCTAACACTAACCCTAACCCTAACCCTAACCCTAACCCTAACCCCAACCCTAACCCTATACCTAACTCAACCCTAACCCTAACCCTAACACTAACCCTAACCCTAACCCTAACCCCAACCCTAACCCTAACCCCAACCCTAACCCTAACCCTAACCCTAACCCTAACCCTATACCTAACTCAACCCTAACCCTAACCCCAACCCTAACCCTAACCCTAACCCTAACCCTAACACTATACCTAACTCAACCCTAACCCTAACCCCAACCCTAACCCTAACCCCAACCCTAACCCTAACCCTAACCCTAACCCTAACCCCAACCCTAACCCCAACCCTAACCCTAACCCTAACCCTAACCCTAACCCCAACCCCAACCCTAACCCTAACCCTAACCCTAACCCTAACCCTAACCCTAACCCCAACCCTAACCCTAACCCTAACCCTAACCCTAACCCCAACCCTAACCCCAACCCTAACCCTAACCCTAACCCTAACCCTAACCCTAACCCTAACCCCAACCGTAACCCTAACCCCAACCCTAACCCTAACCCTAACCCTAACCCTAACCCTAACCCCAACCCTAACCCTATACCTAACTCAACCCTAACCCTAACACTAACCCTAACCCTAACCCTAACCCTAACCCTAACCCCAACCCTAACCCTATACCTAACTCAACCATAACCCTAACCCTAACCCTAACCCTAACCCTAACCCTAACCCTAACCCTAACCCTATACCTAACTCAACCCTAACCCCAACCCTAACCCTAACTCAACCCTAACCCTAACCCTAACCCTCACCCTAACACTAACACTAATCCTAACCCTAACCCTAACCCTAACCCTAACCCTAACCCCAACCCTAACCCTATACCTAACTCAACCCTAACCCTAACACTAACCCTAACCCTAACCCTAACCCCAACCCTAACCCTAAACCCAACCCTAACCCTAACCCTAACCCTAACCCTATACCTAACTCAACCCTAACCCTAACCCCAACCCTAACCCTAACCCTAACCCTAACCCTAACCCTATACCTAACTCAACCCTAACCCTAACCCCAACCCTAACCCTAACCCCAACCCTAACCCTAACCCTAACCCTAACCCTAACCCTAACGCTAACCCCAACCCTAACCCTAACCCTAACCCTAACCCTAACCCTAACCCCAACCCTAACCCTAACCCCAACCCTAACCCTATACCTAACCCCAACCCTATACCTAACTCAACCCTAACCCTAACCCCAACCCTATCCCTAACCCTAACCCTAACCCTAACCCTATACCTAACCCCAACCCTAACCCTAACCCTAACCCTAACCCTAACCCTAACCCTAACCCTAACCCTAACACTAACACTAACCCTAACCCTATACCTAACCCCAACCCTAACCCTAACCCTAACCCTAACCCCAACCCTAACCCTAACCCCAACCCCAACCCTAACCCTATACCTAACCCCAACCCTAACCCTAACCCTAACCCTAACCCTAACCCCAACCCTAACCCTATACCTAACCCCAACCCTAACCCTAACCCTAACCCTAACCCCAACCCTAACCCTAACCCCAACCCCAACCCTAACCCTATACCTAACCCCAACCCTAACC
>NC_139471.1:31207500-31212500 GCF_057233095.1 Heloderma suspectum | reverse complement strand
CAACCCTAACCCTAACCCTAACCCTATACCTAACTCAACCCTAACCCTAACCCCAACCCTAACCCTAACCCTAACCCTAACCCTATACCTAACCCCAAGCCTAACCCTAACCCTAACCCTAACCCTAACCCTAACCCTAACCCTAACCCTAACCCCAACCCTAACCCTATACCTAACCCCAACCCTAACCCTAACCCCAACCCTAACCCTAACCCCAACCCTAACCCTATACCTAACCCCAACCCTAAACCTAACCCTAACCCCAACCCTAACCCTAACCCTAACCCTAACCCTAATCCTAACCCCAACCCTAACCCTATTCCTAACTCAACCCTAACCCTAACCCCAACCCTAACCCTAACCGTAACCCTAACCCTAACCCTAACCCTAACCCCAACCCTAACCCTAACCCTAACCCTAACCCTAACCCTAACCCCAACCCTAACCCTAACCCCAACCCTAACCCTAACCCTAACCCTAACACTAACCCTAACCCCAACCCCAACCCTAACCCTAACCCCAACCCTAACCCTAACCCGAACCCTAACCCTAACCCTAACCCTAACCCTAACACTAACCCTAACCCTATACCTAACCCCAACCCTAACCCTAACCCCAACCCTAACCCTATACCTAACCCCAACCCTAACCCTAACCCCAACCCTAACCCTAACCCTAACCCTAACACTAACCCTAACCCCAACCCTAAACCTATACCTAACTCAACCCTAACCCTAACCCTAACCCCAACCCTAACCCTAACCCTAACCCTAACCCTAACCCTAACCCTAACCCCAACCCTAACCCTAACCCTAACCCTAACCCTAACCCTAACCCTAACACTAACCCTAACCCTTACCCTAACCCTAACCCTAACCCTAACCCCAACCCTAACCCTAACCCTAACCCTATACCTAACTCAACCCTAACCCTAACCCCAACCCTAACCCTAACCCTAACCCTAACCCTAACCCCAACCCTAACCCTAACCCCAACCCTAACCCTAACCCTAACCCTAACCCTAACCCTAACCCCAACCCTAACCCTATACCTAACTCAACCCTATCCCTAACCCCAACCCTAACCCTAACCCTAACCCTAAACCTAACCATAACCCTAACCCTAACCCTAACCCTAACCCTAACCCTAACCCTAACCCTATACCTAACCCCAACCCTAACCCTAACCCTAACCCCAACCCTAACCCTAACCCCAACCCTAACCCTATACCTAACCCCAACCCTAACCCTAACCCTAACCCTAACCCTAACCCTAACCCCAACCCTAACCCTATACCTAACCCCAACCCTAACCCTAACCGCAACCCTAACCCTAACCCCAACCCTAACCCTATACCTAACCCCAACCCTAAACCTAACCCTAACCCCAACCCTAACCCTAACCCTAACCCTAACCCTAACCCTAACCCTAACCCTAACCCCAACCCTAACCCTATACCTAACTCAACCCTAACCCTAACCCCAACCCTAACCCTAACCGTAACCCTAACCCTAACCCTAACCCTAACCCCAACCCTAACCCTAACCCTAACCCTAACCCTAACCCTAACCCTAACCCCAACCCTAACCCTAACCCCAACCCTAACCCTAACCCTAACCCTAACACTAACCCTAACCTCAACCCTAACCCTATACCTAACTCAACCCTAACCCTAACCCCAACCCTAACCCTAACCCTAACCCTAACCCTAACCCTATACCTAACTCAACCCTAACCCTAACCCCAACCCTAACCCTAACCCTAACCCTAGCCCTAACACTAACCCCAACCCTAACCCTAACCCCAACCCTAACCCTAACCCTAACCCCATACCTAACTCAACCCTAACCCTAACCCCAACCCTAACCCTAACCCTAACCCTAACCCTAACCCTAACCCCAACCCTATACCTAACCCCAACCCTAACCCTAACCCTAACCCTATACCTAACTCAACCCTAACCCTAACCCCAACCCTAACCCTAACCCTAACCCTAACCCTAACCCCAACCCTAACCCTATACCTAACTCAACCCTAACCCTAACCCTAACCCTAACCCTAACCCCAACCCTAACACTAACCCTAACCCTAACCCTAACCCTAACCCTAACCCCAACCCTAACCCTAACCCTAACCCAAACCCTAACCCTAACCCTAACCCTATACCTAACTCAACCCTAACCCTAACTCCAACCCTAACCCTAACCCTAACCCTAACCCTAACCCCAACCCTAACCCTATACCTAACTCAACCCTAACCCTAACCCTAACCCTAACCCTAACCCTAACACTAACCCTAACCCTAACCCTAACCCCAACCCTAACCCTAACCCTAACCCTAACCCTAACCCCAACCCTAACCCTAACCCTAACCCTAACCCTAACCCCAACCCTAACCCCAACCCTAACCCTAACCCTAACCCTAACCCTAACCCTAACCCTAACCCCAACCCTAACCCTAACCCCAACCCTAACCCTAAGCCTAACCCTATACCTAACTCAACCCTAACCCTAACCCCAACCCAAACCCTAACCCTAACCCTAACCCTAACCCTAACCCTAACCCCAACACTAACCCTATACCTAACTCAACCCTAACCCTAACCCTAACCCTAACCCTAACCCTAACCCTAACCCTATACCTAACTCAACCCTAAACCTAACCCCAACCCTAACCCTAACCCTAACCCTAACCCTAACCCTAACCCTAACCCTAACCCTATACCTAACCCCAACCCTAACCCTAACCCTAACCCTAACCCTAACTTTAACCCTAACCCTAACCCTAACCCTAACCCTAACCCTAACCCCAACCCTAACCCTAACCCTAACCCTATACCTAACTCAACCCTAACCCTAACCCCAACCCTAACCCTAACCCTAACCCTAACCCTAACCCTAACCCTAATCCCAAGCCTAACCCTAACCCCAACCCTAACCCTAACCCTAACCATAACCCTATACCTAACTCAACCCTAACCCTAACCCCAACCCTAACCCTAACCCTAACCCTAACCCTAACCCTAACCCCAACCCTATACCTAACCCCAACCCTAACCCTAACCCTAACCCTATACCTAACTCAACCCTAACCCTAACCCCAACCCTCACCCTAACCCTAACCCTAACCCTAACCCCAACCCTAACCCTATACCTAACTCAACCCTAACCCTAACCCTAACCCTAACCCTAACCGTAACCCTATACCTAACTCAACCCTAACCCTAACCCCAACCCTAACCCTAACCCTAACCCTAACCCTAACCCTAACCCTATCCCTATACCTAACCCCAACCCTAACCCTAACCCTAACCCTAACCCTAACCCTAACCCTAACCCCAACCCTAACCCTAACCCTAACCCTAACCCTAACCCCAACTCTAACCCTAACCCTAACCCTATACCTAACTCAACCCTAACCCTAACCCCAACCCTAACCCTAACCCTAACCCTAACCCTAACCCTATACCTAACCCCAACCCTAACCCTAACCCTAACCCTAACCCTAACCCTAACCCCAACCCTAACCCTAACCCTAACCCTATACCTAACTCAACCCTAACCCTAACCCCAACCCTAACCCTAACCCTAACCCTAACCCCAACCCTAACCCTAACCCCAACCCTAACCCTAACCCTAACCCTAACCCTAACCCTATACCTAACTCAACCCTAACCCTAACCCCAACCCTAACCCTAACCCTAACCCTAACCCTATACCTAACCCCAACCCTAACCCTAACCCTAACCCTAACCCTAACCCCTAAGCCTAACCCTAACCCTAACCCTAACCCTAACCCTAACCCTAACCCTAACCCCAACCCTAACCCTAACCCTAACCCTAACCCTAACCCTAACCCCAACCCTAACCCTAACCCCAACCCTAACCCTAACCCTAACCCTAACACTTACCCTAACCCCAACCCTAACCCTATACCTAACTCAACCCTAACCCTAACCCTAACCCTAACCCTAACCCTAACCCTAACCCTAACCCTAACCCTAACACTAACCCTAACCCTAACCCTATACCTAACCCCAACCCTAACCCTAACCCTAACCCTAACCCCAACCCTAACCCCAACCCTAACCCTATACCTAACCCCAACCCTAACCCTAACCCTAACCCTAACCCTAACCCTAACCCTAACCCCAACCCTAACCCTATACCTAACCCCAACCCTAACCCTAACCCCAACCCTAACCCTAACCCCAACCCTAACCCTATACCTAACACCAACCCTAAACCTAACCCTAACCCCAACCCTAACCCTAACCCTAACCCTAACCCTAACCCTAACCCTAACCCCAACCCTAACCCTATACCTAACTCAACCGTAACCCTAACCCCAACCCTAACCCTAACCGTAACCCTAACCCTAACCCTAACCCTAACCCCAACCCTAACCCTAACCCTAACCCTAACCCTAACCCTAACCCCAACCCTAACCCTAACCCTAACCACAACCCTAACCCTAACCCTAACACTAACCCTAACCCCAACCCTAAACCTATACCTAACTCAACCCTAACCCTAACCCCAACCCTAACCCTAACCCTAACCCTAACCCTAACCCTAACCCCAACCCTAACCCTAACCCTAACCCTAACCCTAACCCTAACCCTAACCCTAACACTAACCCTAACCCTAACCCTAACCCTAACCCTAACCCCAACCCTAACCCTAACCCTAACCCTATACCTAACTCAACCCTAACCCTAACCCCAACCCTAACCCTAACCCTAACCCTAACCCTAACCCTAACCCCAACCCTAACCCTAACCCCAACCCTAACCCTAACCCTAACCCTAACCCTAACCCTAACCCCAACCCTAACCCTATACCTAACTCAACCCTATCCCTAACCCCAACCCTAACCCTAACCCTAACCCTAACCCTAACCCTAACCCTAACCCTAACCCTATACCTAACCCCAACCCTAACCCTAACCCTAACCCTAACCCTAACCCCAACCCTAACCCTAACCCCAACCCTTACCC
>NC_139471.1:31202500-31205000 GCF_057233095.1 Heloderma suspectum | reverse complement strand
CCCTAACCCTAACCCTAACCCTAACCCTAACCCTAACCCCAACCCTAACCCTATACCTAACCCCAACCCTAACCCTAACCCCAACCCTAACCCTAACCCCAACACTAACCCTATACCTAACCCCAACCCTAAACCTAACCCTAACCCCAACCCTAACCCTAACCCTAACCCTAACCCTAACCCTAACCCTAACCCCAACCCTAACCCTATACCTAACTCAAACCTAACCCTAACCCCAACCCTAACCCTAACCGTAACCCTAACCCTAACACTAACCCCAACCCTAACCCTAACCCTAACCCTAACCCTAACCCTAACCCCAACCCTAACCCTAACCCCAACCCTAACCCTAACCCTAACCCTAACACTTACCCTAACCCCAACCCTAACCCTATACCTAACTCAACCCTAACCCTAACCCCAACCCTAACCCTAACCCTAACCCTAACCCTAACCCCAACCCTAACCCTAACCCCAACCCTAACCCTAACCCTAACCCTATACCTAACTCAACCCTAACCCTAACCCCAACCCTAACCCTAACCCTAACCCTAACCCTATACCTAACCCCAACCCTAACCCTAACCCTAACCCTTACCCTAACCCTAACCCTAACCCTAACACTAACACTAACCCTAACCCTATACCTAACCCCAACCCTAACCCTAACCCTAACCCTAACCCCAACCCTAACCCTAACCCCAACCCCAACCCTAACCCTATACCTAACCCCAACCCTAACCCTAACCCTAACCCTAACCCCAACCCTAACCCTATACCTAACCCCAACCCTAACCCTAACCCGAACCCTAACCCCAACCCTAACCCTAACCCCAACCCCAACCCTAACCCTATACCTAACCCCAACCCTAACCCTAACCCTAACCCTAACCCTAACCCTAACCCCAACCCTAACACTATACCTAACCCCAACCCTAACCCTAACCCCAACCCTAACCCTAACCCCAACACTAACCCTATACCTAACCCCAACCCTAAACCTAACCCTAACCCCAACCCTAACCCTAACCCTAACCCTAACCCTAACCCTAACCCCAACCCTAACCCTATACCTAACTCAACCCTAACCCTAACCCCAACCCTAACCCTAACCGTAACCCTAACCCTAACCCTAACCCCAACCCTAACCCTAACCCTAACCCTAACCCTAACCCTAACCCCAACCCTAACCCTAACCCCAACCCTAACCCTAACCCTAACCCTAACACTTACCCTAACCCCAACCCTAACCCTATACCTAACTCAACCCTAACCCTAACCCCAACCCTAACCCTAACCCTAACCCTAACCCTAACCCTATACCTAACCCCAACCCTAACCCTAACCCTAACCCTAACCCTAACCCTAACCCTAACACTAACCCTAACCCTATACCTAACCCCAACCCTAACCCTAACCCTAACCCCAACCCTAACCCTAACCCCAACCCCAACCCTAACCCTATACCTAACCCCAACCCTAACCCTAACCCTAACCCTAACCCTAACCCCAACCCTAACCCTAACCCTATACCTAACCCCAACCCTAACCCTAACCCTAACCCTAACCCCAACCCTAACCCTAACCCCAACCCCAACCCTAACCCTATACCTAACCCCAACCCTAACCCTAACCCTAACCCTAACCCTAACCCTAACCCCAACCCTAACCCTATACCTAACCCCAACCCTAACCCTAACCCCAACCCTAACCCTAACCCCAACACTAACCCTATACCTAACCCCAACCCTAAACCTAACCCTAACCCCAACCCTAACCCTAACCCTAACCCTAACCCTAACCCCAACCCTAACCCTATACCTAACTCAACCCTAACCCTAACCCCAACCCTAACCCTAACCGTAACCCTAACCCTAACCCTAACCCCAACCCTAACCCTAACCCTAACCCTAACCCTAACCCCAACCCTAACCCTAACCCCAACCCTAACCCTAACCCTAACCCTAACACTTACCCTAACCCCAACCCTAACCCTATACCTAACTCAACCCTAACCCTAACCCTAACCCTAACCCTAACCCTAACCCCAACCCTAACCCTATACCTAACCCCAACCCTAACCCTAACCCCAACCCTAACCCTAAACCCAACCCTAACCCTGTACCTAACCCCAACCCTAAACCTAACCCTAACCCCAACCCTAACCCTAACCCTAACCCTAACCCTAACCCCAACCCTAACCCTATTCCTAACTCAACCCTAACCCTAACCCCAACCCTAACCCTAACCGTAACCCTAACCCTAACCCTAACCCTAACCCCAACCCTAACCCTAACCCTAACCCTAACCCCAACCCTAACCCTAACCCCAACCCTAACCCTAACCCTAACCCTAACACTAACCCTAACCCCAACCCCAACCCTAACCCTATACATAACTCAACCCTAACCCTAACCCTAACCCTAACCCTAACCCTAACACTAACCCTAACCCTATACCTAACCCCAACCCTAACCCTAACCCCAACCCTAACCCTATA
>NC_139471.1:31185000-31190000 GCF_057233095.1 Heloderma suspectum | reverse complement strand
ACACTAACCCTAACCCTTACCCTAACCCTAACCCTAACCCTAACCCCAACCCTAACCCTAACCCTAACCCTATACCTAACTCAACCCTAACCCTAACCCCAACCCTAACCCTAACCCTAACCCTAACCCTAACCCTAACCCCAACCCTAACCCTAACCCCAACCCTAACCCTAACCCTAACCCTAACCCTAACCCTAACCCTAACCCTAACCCCAACCCTAACCCTATACCTAACTCAACCCTATCCCTAACCCCAACCCTAACCCTAACCCTAACCCTAACCATAACCCTAACCCTAACCCTAACCCTAACCCTAACCCTAACCCTATACCTAACCCCAACTCTAACCCTAACCCTAACCCTAACCCCAACCCTAACCCTAACCCCAACCCTAACCCTATACCTAACCCCAACCCTAACCCTAACCCTAACCCTAACCCTAACCCTAACCCCAACCCTAACCCTATACCTAACCCCAACCCTAACCCTAACCGCAACCCTAACCCTAACCCCAACCCTAACCCTATACCTAACCCCAACCCTAAACCTAACCCTAACCCCAACCCTAACCCTAACCCTAACCCTAACCCTAACCCTAACCCCAACCCTAACCCTATACCTAACTCAACCCTAACCCTAACCCCAACCCTAACCCTAACCGTAACCCTAACCCTAACCCTAACCCTAACCCTAACCCTAACCCCAACCCTAACCCTAACCCTAACCCTAACCCTAACCCTAACCCTAACCCCAACCCTAACCCTAACCCGAACCCTAACCCTAACCCTAACCCTAACACTAACCCTAACCCCAACCCTAACCCTATACCTAACTCAACCCTAACCCTAACCCCAAGCCTAACCCTAACCCTAACCCTAACCCTAACCCTAACCCCAACCCTAACCCTAACCCTAACCCTAACCCTAACCCTAACCCTAACCCTAACCCTAACACTATGCCTAACCCTAACCCTAACCCTAACCCTAACCCTAACCCTAACCCCACCCTAACCCTAACCCTAACCCTATACCTAACTCAACCCTAACCCTAACCCCAACCCTAACCCTAACCCTAAACCTAACCCTAACCCCAACCCTAAACCTAACCCCAACCCTAACCCTAACCCTAACCCTAACCCTATACCTAACTCAACCCTAACCCTAACCCCAACCCTAACCCTAACCCTAACCCTAACCCTAACCCCAACCCTAACCCTAT
This sequence comes from Heloderma suspectum, assembly GCF_057233095.1. Lineage (NCBI taxonomy): Eukaryota > Metazoa > Chordata > Lepidosauria > Squamata > Helodermatidae > Heloderma > Heloderma suspectum. The sequence continues at coordinate 31,188,782 of NC_139471.1, read as the reverse complement.
ACCTAACTCAACCCTAACCCTAACCCTAACCCGAACCCTAAACCTAACCCTAACCCCAACCCTAACCCTATACCTAACTCAACCCTAACACTAACCCTAACCCTAACCCTAAACCTAACCCTAACCCTAACCCTAACCCTAACCCTAACCCTAACCCTAACCCTATACCTAACTCAACCCTAACCCTAACCCCAACCCTAACCCTAACCCTAACCCTAACCCTATACCTAACACCAACCCTAACCCTAACCCTAACCCTAACCCTAACCCTATACCTAACTCAACCCTAACCATAACCCCAACCCCAACCATAACCCTAACCCCAACCCTAACCCTAACCCTAACCCTATACCTAACTCAACCCTAACCCTAACCCCAACCCTAACCCTAACCCTAACCCTAACCCTAACCCTAACCCCAACCCTAACCCTAACCCTAACCCTAACCCCAACCCTAACCCTATACATAACTCAACCCTAACCCTAACCCTAACCCCAACCCTAACCCTAACCCCAACCCTAACCCTAACCCTAACCCTATACCTGACTCAACCCTAACCCTAACCCCAACCCTAACCCTAACCCTAACCCTAACCCTAACCCCAACCCTAACCCTAACCCCAACCCTAACCCTACCCCTAACCCTAACCCTATACCTAACTCAACCCTAACCCTAACCCCAACCCTAACCCTAACCCTAACCCTAACCCTATCCCTAACCCCAACCCCAACCCTAACCCTATACCTAACTCAACCCTAACCCTAACCCTAACCCTAACCCTAACCCTAACCCCAACCCTAACCCTATACCTAACTCAACCCTAACCCTAACCCTAACCCTAACCCTAACCCCAACCCTAACCCTAACCCTAACCCTAACCCTAACCCTAACCCCAACCTTAACCCTATACATAACTCAACCCTAACCCTAACCCTAACCCTAACCCTAACCCTAACCCTAACCCCAACCCTAACCCTATACCTAACTCACCCCTAACCCTAACCCTAACCCTAACCCTAACCCTAACCCTAACCCTATACCTAACTCAACCCTAACCCTAACCCCAACCCTAACCCTAACTCAACCCTAACCCTAACCCTAACCCTCACCCTAACACTAACCCTAACCCTAACCCTAACCCTAACCCCAACCCTAACCCTATACCTAACTCAACCCTAACCCTAACCCCAACCCTAACCCTAACCGTAACCCTAACCCTAACCCTAACCCCAACCCTAACCCTAACCCTAACCCTAACCCTAACCCTAACCCTAACCCCAACCCTAACCCTAACCCCAACCTTAACCCTAACCCTAACCCTAACCCTAACCCTAACCCCAACCCTAACCCTAACCCCAACCCTAACCCTAACCCTAACCCTAACCCTAACCCTAACCCTAACCCTAACCCTAACCCTATACCTAACTCAACCCTAACCCTAACCCTAACCCTAACCCCAACCCTAACCCTAACCCCAACCCCAACCCTAACCCTATACCTAACCCCAACCCTAACCCTAACCCTAACCCTAACCCTAACACTAACCCTAACCCCAACCCTAACCCTATACCTAACCCTAACCCTAACCCTAACCCCAACCCTAACCCTAACCCCAACACTAACCCTATACCTAACCCCAACCCTAAACCTAACCCTAACCCCAACCCTAACCCTAACCCTAACCCTAACCCTTACCCTAACCCCAACCCTAACCCTATACCTAACTCAACCCTAACCCTAACCCCAACCCTAACCCTAACCGTAACCCTAACCCTAACCCTAACCCCAACCCTAACCCTAACCCTAACCCTAACCCTAACCCTTACCCTAACCCCAACCCTAACCCTAACCCCAACCCTAACCCTAACCCTAACCCTAACACTTACCCTAACCCCAACCCTAACCCTATACCTAACTCAACCCTAACCCTAACCCCAACCCTAACCCTAACCCTAACCCTAACCCTAACCCTAACCCCACCCCTAACCCTAACCCCAACCCTAACCCTAACCCTAACCCTATACCTAACTCAACCCTAACCCTAACCCCAACCCTAACCCTAACCCTAACCCTAACCCTATACCTAACCCCAACCCTAACCCTAACCCTAACCCTAACCCTAACCCTAACCCTAACGCTCACCCTAACCCTGACCCCAACCCTAACCCTATACCTAACCCCAACCCTAACCCTAACCCCAACCCTAACCCTAACCCCAACCCTAACCCTATACCTAACCCCAACCCTAAACCTAACCCTAACCCCAACCCTAACCCTAACCCTAACCCTAACCCTAACCCTAACCCTAACCCCAACCCTAACCCTATTCCTAACTCAACCCTAACCCTAACCCCAACCCTAACCCTAACCGTAACCCTAACCCTAACCCTAACCCTAACCCTAACCCTAACCCCAACCCTAACCCTAACCCTAACCCTAACCCCAACCCTAACCCTAACCCCAACCCTAACCCTAACCCTAACCCTAACACTAACACTAACCCCAACCCCAACCCTAACCCTATACCTAACTCAACCCTAACCCTAACCCTAACCCTAACCCTAACCCTAACCCTAACACTAACACTAACCCTAACCCTATACCTAACCCCAACCCTAACCCTAACCCCAACCCTAACCCTATACCTAACCCCAACCCTAAACCTAACCCTAACCCCAACCCTAACCCTAACCCTAACCCTAACCCTAACCCTAACCCTAACCCCAACCCTAACCCTATACCTAACTCAACCCTAACCCTAACCCCAACCCTAACCCTAACCGTAACCCTAACCCTAACCCTAACCCTAACCCCAACCCTAACCCTAACCCTAACCCTAACCCTAACCCTAACCCCAACCCTAACCCTAACCCCAACCCTAACCCTAACCCTAACCCTAACCCTAACCCTAACCCTAACCCTAACCCCAACCCTAACACTATACCTAACCCCAACCCTAACCCTAACCCCAACCCTAACCCTAACCCCAACACTAACCCTATACCTAACCCCAACCCTAAACCTAACCCTAACCCCAACCCTAACCCTAACCCTAACCCTAACCCTAACCCTAACCCCAACCCTAACCCTATACCTAACTCAACCCTAACCCTAACCCCAACCCTAACCCTAACCGTAACCCTAACCCTAACCCTAACCCCAACCCTAACCCTAACCCTAACCCTAACCCTAACCCCAACCCTAACCCTAACCCCAACCCTAACCCTAACCCTAACCCTAACCCTATACCTAACCCCAACCCTAACCCTAACCCTAACCCTAACCCTAACCCTAACCCTAACACTAACACTAACCCTAACCCTATACCTAACCCCAACCCTAACCCTAACCCTAACCCTAACCCCAACCCTAACCCTAACCCCAACCCCAACCCTAACCCTATACCTAACCCCAACCCTAACCCTAACCCTAACCCTAACCCTAACCCCAACCCTAACCCTAACCCTATACCTAACCCCAACCCTAACCCTAACCCTAACCCTAACCCCAACCCTAACCCTAACCCCAACCCCAACCCTAACCCTATACCTAACCCCAACCCTAACCCTAACCCTAACCCTAACCCTAACCCTAACCCTAACCCCAACCCTAACCCTATACCTAACCCCAACCCTAACCCTAACCCCAACCTTAACCCTAACCCCAACACTAACCCTATACCTAACCCCAACCCTAAACCTAACCCTAACCCCAACCTTAACCCTAACCCTAACCCTAACCCTAACCCTAACCCTAACCCCAACCCTAACCCTATACCTAAC
>NC_139471.1:31177500-31180000 GCF_057233095.1 Heloderma suspectum | reverse complement strand
ACCCTAACCCCAAACCTAACCCTATACCTAACCCCAACCCTAACCCCAACCCTAACCCTAACCCCAACACTAACCCTATACCTAACCCCAACCCTAACCCTAACCCCAACCCTAACCCTAACCGTAACCCTAACCCTAACCCTAACCCCAACCCTAACCCTAACCCTAACCCTAACCCTAACCCTAACCCCAACCCTAACCCTAACCCCAACCCTAACCCTAACCCTAACCCTAACACTTACCCTAACCCCAACCCTAACCCTATACCTAACTCAACCCTAACCCTAACCCCAACCCTAACCCTAACCCTAACCCTATACCTAACCCCAACCCTAACCCTAACCCTAACCCTAACCCTAACCCTAACACTAACACTAACCCTAACCCTAACCCTATACCTAACCCCAACCCTAACCCTAACCCTAACCCTAACCCCAACCCTAACCCTAACCCCAACCCCAACCCTAACCCTATACCTAACCCCAACCCTAACCCTAACCCTAACCCTAACCCTAACCCTAACCCCAACCCTAACCCTATACCTAACCCCAACCCTAAGCCTAACCCTAACCCTAACCCCAACCCTAACCCTAACCCCAACACCAACCCTAACCCTATACCTAACCCCAACCCTAACCCTAACCCTAACCCTAACACTAACCCTAACCCCAACCCTAACCCTATACCTAACCCCAACCCTAACCCTAACCCCAACCCTAACCCTAACCCCAACACTAACCCTATACCTAACCCCAACCCTAAACCTAACCCTAACCCCAACCCTAACCCTAACCCTAACCCTAACCCTAACCCTAACCCTAACCCCAACCCTAACCCTACACCTAACTCAACCCTAACCCTAACCCCAACCCTAACCCTAACCGTAACCCTAACCCTAACCCTAACCCCAACCCTAACCCTAACCCTAACCCTAACCCTAACCCTAACCCTAACCCCAACCCTAACCCTAACCCCAACCCTAACCCTAACCCTAACCCTAACACTTACCCTAACCCCAACCCTAACCCTATACCTAACTCAACCCTAACCCTAACCCCAACCCTAACCCTAACCCTAACCCTAACCCTAACCCCAACCCTAACCCTAACCCCAACCCTAACCCTAACCCTATACCTAACTCAACCCTAACCCTAACCCCAACCCTAACCCTAACCCTAACCCTAACCCTATACCTAACCCCAACCCTAACCCTAACCCTAACCCTAACCCTAACCCTAACCCTAACCCTAACCCCAACCCTAACCCTATACCTAACCCCAACCCTAACCCTAACCCCAACCCTAACCCTAACCCCAACCCTAACCCTATACCTATCCCCAACCCTAAACCTAACCCTAACCCCAACCCTAACCCTAACCCTAACCCTAACCCTAACCCTAACCCTAACCCCAACCCTAACCCTATTCCTAACTCAACCCTAACCCTAACCCCAACCCTAACCCTAACCGTAACCCTAACCCTAACCCTAACCCTAACCCCAACCCTAACCCTAACCCTAACCCTAACCCTAACCCCAACCCTAACCCTAACCCCAACCCTAACCCTAACCCTAACCCTAACACTAACCCTAACCCCAACCCCAACCCCAACCCTAACCCTATACCTAACTCAACCCTAACCCTAACCCTAACCCTAACCCTAACCCTAACCCTAACACTAACCCTAACCCTATACCTAACCCCAACCCTAACCCTAACCCCAACCCTAACCCTATACCTAACCCCAACCCTAAACCTAACCCTAACCCCAACCCTAACCCTAACCCTAACCCTAACCCTAACCCTAACCCCAACCCTAACCCTATACCTAACTCAACCCTAACCCTAACCCCAACCCTAACCCTAACCGTAACCCTAACCCTAACCCTAACCCTAACCCCAACCCTAACCCTAACCCTAACCCTAACCCTAACCCTAACCCTAACCCTAACCCCAACCCTAACCCTAACCCCAACCCTAACCCTAACCCTAAACCTAACACTAACCCTAACCCCAACCCTAAACCTATACCTAACTCAACCCTAACCCTAACCCCAACCCTAACCCTAACCCTAACCCTAACCCTAACCCCAACCCTAACCCTAACCCTAACCCTAACCCTATACCTAACTCAACCCTAACACTAACCCTAACCCCAACCCTAACCCTAACCCCCACCCTAACCCTAACCCTAACCCTAACCCTATACCTAACTCAACCCTAACCCTAACCCCAACCCTAACCCTAACCCTTACCCTAACCCTAACCCCAACCCTAACCCTAACCCCAACCCTAACCCTAACCCTAACCCTAACCCTATACCTAACTCAACCCTAACCCTAACCCCAACCCTAACCCTAACCCTAACCCTAACCCTATCCCTAACCCCAACCCTAACCCTATACCTAACTCAACCCTAACCCTAACCCTAACCCTAACCCTAACCCCAACCCTAACCCTATACCTAACTCAACCCTAACCCTAACCCTAACCCTAACCCT
>NC_139471.1:31162500-31167500 GCF_057233095.1 Heloderma suspectum | reverse complement strand
CCAACCCTAACCCTAACCCTAACCCTAACCCTAACACTAACCCTAACCCCAACCCTAACCCTATACCTAACCCCAACCCTAACCCTAACCCCAACCCTAACCCTAACCCCAACACTAACCCTATACCTAACCCCAACCCTAAACCTAACCCTAACCCCAACCCTAACCCTAACCCTAACCCTAAACCTAACCCTAACCCCAACCCTAACCCTATACCTAACTCAACCCTAACCCTAACCCCAACCCTAACCCTAACCGTAACCCTAACCCTAACCCTAACCCCAACCCTAACCCTAACCCTAACCCTAACCCTAACCCTAACCCCAACCCTAACCCTAACCCCAACCCTAACCCTAACCCTAACCCTAACACTTACCCTAACCCCAACCCTAACCCTATACCTAACTCAACCCTAACCCTAACCCCAACCCTAACCCTAACCCTAACCCTAACCCCAACCCTAACCCTAACCCCAACCCTAACCCTAACCCTAACCCTATACCTAACTCAACCCTAACCCTAACCCCAACCCTAACCCTAACCCTAACCCTAACCCTATACCTAACCCCAAGCCTAACCCTAACCCTAACCCTAACCCTAACCCTAACCCTAACCCTAACCCTAACCCCAACCCTAACCCTATACCTAACCCCAACCCTAACCCTAACCCCAACCCTAACCCTAACCCCAACCCTAACCCTATACCTAACCCCAACCCTAAACCTAACCCTAACCCCAACCCTAACCCTAACCCTAACCCTAACCCTAATCCTAACCCCAACCCTAACCCTATTCCTAACTCAACCCTAACCCTAACCCCAACCCTAACCCTAACCGTAACCCTAACCCTAACCCTAACCCTAACCCCAACCCTAACCCTAACCCTAACCCTAACCCTAACCCTAACCCCAACCCTAACCCTAACCCCAACCCTAACCCTAACCCTAACCCTAACACTAACCCTAACCCCAACCCCAACCCTAACCCTAACCCCAACCCTAACCCTAACCCGAACCCTAACCCTAACCCTAACCCTAACCCTAACACTAACCCTAACCCTATACCTAACCCCAACCCTAACCCTAACCCCAACCCTAACCCTATACCTAACCCCAACCCTAACCCTAACCCCAACCCTAACCCTAACCCTAACCCTAACACTAACCCTAACCCCAACCCTAAACCTATACCTAACTCAACCCTAACCCTAATCCTAACCCCAACCCTAACCCTAACCCTAACCCTAACCCTAACCCTAACCCTAACCCCAACCCTAACCCTAACCCTAACCCTAACCCTAACCCTAACCCTAACACTAACCCTAACCCTTACCCTAACCCTAACCCTAACCCTAACCCCAACCCTAACCCTAACCCTAACCCTATACCTAACTCAACCCTAACCCTAACCCCAACCCTAACCCTAACCCTAACCCTAACCCTAACCCCAACCCTAACCCTAACCCCAACCCTAACCCTAACCCTAACCCTAACCCTAACCCTAACCCCAACCCTAACCCTATACCTAACTCAACCCTATCCCTAACCCCAACCCTAACCCTAACCCTAACCCTAAACCTAACCATAACCCTAACCCTAACCCTAACCCTAACCCTAACCCTAACCCTAACCCTAACCCTATACCTAACCCCAACCCTAACCCTAACCCTAACCCCAACCCTAACCCTAACCCCAACCCTAACCCTATACCTAACCCCAACCCTAACCCTAACCCTAACCCTAACCCTAACCCTAACCCCAACCCTAACCCTATACCTAACCCCAACCCTAACCCTAACCGCAACCCTAACCCTAACCCCAACCCTAACCCTATACCTAACCCCAACCCTAAACCTAACCCTAACCCCAACCCTAACCCTAACCCTAACCCTAACCCTAACCCTAACCCTAACCCTAACCCCAACCCTAACCCTATACCTAACTCAACCCTAACCCTAACCCCAACCCTAACCCTAACCGTAACCCTAACCCTAACCCTAACCCTAACCCCAACCCTAACCCTAACCCTAACCCTAACCCTAACCCTAACCCTAACCCCAACCCTAACCCTAACCCCAACCCTAACCCTAACCCTAACCCTAACACTAACCCTAACCTCAACCCTAACCCTATACCTAACTCAACCCTAACCCTAACCCCAACCCTAACCCTAACCCTAACCCTAACCCTAACCCTATACCTAACTCAACCCTAACCCTAACCCCAACCCTAACCCTAACCCTAACCCTAGCCCTAACACTAACCCCAACCCTAACCCTAACCCCAACCCTAACCCTAACCCTAACCCCATACCTAACTCAACCCTAACCCTAACCCCAACCCTAACCCTAACCCTAACCCTAACCCTAACCCTAACCCCAACCCTATACCTAACCCCAACCCTAACCCTAACCCTAACCCTATACCTAACTCAACCCTAACCCTAACCCCAACCCTAACCCTAACCCTAACCCTAACCCTAACCCCAACCCTAACCCTATACCTAACTCAACCCTAACCCTAACCCTAACCCTAACCCTAACCCCAACCCTAACACTAACCCTAACCCTAACCCTAACCCTAACCCTAACCCCAACCCTAACCCTAACCCTAACCCAAACCCTAACCCTAACCCTAACCCTATACCTAACTCAACCCTAACCCTAACTCCAACCCTAACCCTAACCCTAACCCTAACCCTAACCCCAACCCTAACCCTATACCTAACTCAACCCTAACCCTAACCCTAACCCTAACCCTAACCCTAACACTAACCCTAACCCTAACCCTAACCCCAACCCTAACCCTAACCCTAACCCTAACCCTAACCCCAACCCTAACCCTAACCCTAACCCTAACCCTAACCCCAACCCTAACCCCAACCCTAACCCTAACCCTAACCCTAACCCTAACCCTAACCCTAACCCCAACCCTAACCCTAACCCCAACCCTAACCCTAAGCCTAACCCTATACCTAACTCAACCCTAACCCTAACCCCAACCCAAACCCTAACCCTAACCCTAACCCTAACCCTAACCCTAACCCTAACCCCAACACTAACCCTATACCTAACTCAACCCTAACCCTAACCCTAACCCTAACCCTAACCCTAACCCTAACCCTATACCTAACTCAACCCTAAACCTAACCCCAACCCTAACCCTAACCCTAACCCTAACCCTAACCCTAACCCTAACCCTAACCCTATACCTAACCCCAACCCTAACCCTAACCCTAACCCTAACTTTAACCCTAACCCTAACCCTAACCCTAACCCTAACCCTAACCCCAACCCTAACCCTAACCCTAACCCTATACCTAACTCAACCCTAACCCTAACCCCAACCCTAACCCTAACCCTAACCCTAACCCTAACCCTAACCCTAATCCCAAGCCTAACCCTAACCCCAACCCTAACCCTAACCCTAACCATAACCCTATACCTAACTCAACCCTAACCCTAACCCCAACCCTAACCCTAACCCTAACCCTAACCCTAACCCTAACCCCAACCCTATACCTAACCCCAACCCTAACCCTAACCCTAACCCTATACCTAACTCAACCCTAACCCTAACCCCAACCCTCACCCTAACCCTAACCCTAACCCTAACCCCAACCCTAACCCTATACCTAACTCAACCCTAACCCTAACCCTAACCCTAACCCTAACCGTAACCCTATACCTAACTCAACCCTAACCCTAACCCCAACCCTAACCCTAACCCTAACCCTAACCCTAACCCTAACCCTATCCCTATACCTAACCCCAACCCTAACCCTAACCCTAACCCTAACCCTAACCCTAACCCTAACCCCAACCCTAACCCTAACCCTAACCCTAACCCTAACCCCAACTCTAACCCTAACCCTAACCCTATACCTAACTCAACCCTAACCCTAACCCCAACCCTAACCCTAACCCTAACCCTAACCCTAACCCTAACCCTATACCTAACCCCAACCCTAACCCTAACCCTAACCCTAACCCTAACCCTAACCCCAACCCTAACCCTAACCCTAACCCTATACCTAACTCAACCCTAACCCTAACCCCAACCCTAACCCTAACCCTAACCCTAACCCCAACCCTAACCCTAACCCCAACCCTAACCCTAACCCTAACCCTAACCCTAACCCTATACCTAACTCAACCCTAACCCTAACCCCAACCCTAACCCTAACCCTAACCCTAACCCTATACCTAACCCCAACCCTAACCCTAACCCTAACCCTAACCCTAACCCCTAAGCCTAACCCTAACCCTAACCCTAACCCTAACCCTAACCCTAACCCTAACCCCAACCCTAACCCTAACCCTAACCCTAACCCTAACCCTAACCCCAACCCTAACCCTAACCCCAACCCTAACCCTAACCCTAACCCTAACACTTACCCTAACCCCAACCCTAACCCTATACCTAACTCAACCCTAACCCTAACCCTAACCCTAACCCTAACCCTAACCCTAACCCTAACCCTAACACTAACCCTAACCCTAACCCTATACCTAACCCCAACCCTAACCCTAACCCTAACCCTAACCCCAACCCTAACCCCAACCCTAACCCTATACCTAACCCCAACCCTAACCCTAACCCTAACCCTAACCCTAACCCTAACCCTAACCCCAACCCTAACCCTATACCTAACCCCAACCCTAACCCTAACCCCAACCCTAACCCTAACCCCAACCCTAACCCTATACCTAACACCAACCCTAAACCTAACCCTAACCCCAACCCTAACCCTAACCCTAACCCTAACCCTAACCCTAACCCTAACCCCAACCCTAACCCTATACCTAACTCAACCGTAACCCTAACCCCAACCCTAACCCTAACCGTAACCCTAACCCTAACCCTAACCCTAACCCCAACCCTAACCCTAACCCTAACCCTAACCCTAACCCTAACCCCAACCCTAACCCTAACCCTAACCACAACCCTAACCCTAACCCTAACACTAACCCTAACCCCAACCCTAAACCTATACCTAAC
>NC_139471.1:31157500-31160000 GCF_057233095.1 Heloderma suspectum | reverse complement strand
ACCCAACCCTAACCCTAACCCTAACCCTAACCCTAACCCTAACCCCAACCCTAACCCTAACCCTAACCCTATACCTAACTCAACCCTAACCCTAACCCCAACCCTAACCCTAACCCTAACCCTAACCCTAACCCCAACCCTAACCCTAACCCCAACCCTAACCCTAACCCTAACCCTATACCTAACTCAACCCTAACCCTAACCCCAACCCTAACCCTAACCCTAACCCTATACCTAACCCCAACCCTAACCCTAACCCTAACCCTAACCCTAACCCTAACCCCTAAGCCTAACCCTAACCATAACCCTAACCCTAACCCTAACCCTAACCCTAACCCTAACCCTAACCCTAACCCTAACACTAACCCTAACCCTATACCTAACCCCAACCCTAACCCTAACCCTAACCCTAACCCCAACCCTAACCCTAACCCCAACCCCAACCCTAACCCTATACCTAACCCCAACCCTAACCCTAACCCTAACCCTAACCCTAACCCTAACCCCAACCCTAACCCTATACCTAACCCCAACCCTAACCCTAACCCCAACCCTAACCCTAACCCCAACACTAACCCTATACCTAACCCCAACCCTAAACCTAACCCTAACCCCAACCCTAACCCTAACCCTAACCCTAACCCTAACCCTAACCCTAACCCCAACCCTAACCCTATACCTAACTCAAACCTAACCCTAACCCCAACCCTAACCCTAACCGTAACCCTAACCCTAACACTAACCCCAACCCTAACCCTAACCCTAACCCTAACCCTAACCCTAACCCCAACCCTAACCCTAACCCCAACCCTAACCCTAACCCTAACCCTAACACTTACCCTAACCCCAACCCTAACCCTATACCTAACTCAACCCTAACCCTAACCCCAACCCTAACCCTAACCCTAACCCTAACCCTAACCCCAACCCTAACCCTAACCCCAACCCTAACCCTAACCCTAACCCTATACCTAACTCAACCCTAACCCTAACCCCAACCCTAACCCTAACCCTAACCCTAACCCTATACCTAACCCCAACCCTAACCCTAACCCTAACCCTTACCCTAACCCTAACCCTAACCCTAACACTAACACTAACCCTAACCCTATACCTAACCCCAACCCTAACCCTAACCCTAACCCTAACCCCAACCCTAACCCTAACCCCAACCCCAACCCTAACCCTATACCTAACCCCAACCCTAACCCTAACCCTAACCCTAACCCCAACCCTAACCCTATACCTAACCCCAACCCTAACCCTAACCCGAACCCTAACCCCAACCCTAACCCTAACCCCAACCCCAACCCTAACCCTATACCTAACCCCAACCCTAACCCTAACCCTAACCCTAACCCTAACCCTAACCCCAACCCTAACACTATACCTAACCCCAACCCTAACCCTAACCCCAACCCTAACCCTAACCCCAACACTAACCCTATACCTAACCCCAACCCTAAACCTAACCCTAACCCCAACCCTAACCCTAACCCTAACCCTAACCCTAACCCTAACCCCAACCCTAACCCTATACCTAACTCAACCCTAACCCTAACCCCAACCCTAACCCTAACCGTAACCCTAACCCTAACCCTAACCCCAACCCTAACCCTAACCCTAACCCTAACCCTAACCCTAACCCCAACCCTAACCCTAACCCCAACCCTAACCCTAACCCTAACCCTAACACTTACCCTAACCCCAACCCTAACCCTATACCTAACTCAACCCTAACCCTAACCCCAACCCTAACCCTAACCCTAACCCTAACCCTAACCCTATACCTAACCCCAACCCTAACCCTAACCCTAACCCTAACCCTAACCCTAACCCTAACACTAACCCTAACCCTATACCTAACCCCAACCCTAACCCTAACCCTAACCCCAACCCTAACCCTAACCCCAACCCCAACCCTAACCCTATACCTAACCCCAACCCTAACCCTAACCCTAACCCTAACCCTAACCCCAACCCTAACCCTAACCCTATACCTAACCCCAACCCTAACCCTAACCCTAACCCTAACCCCAACCCTAACCCTAACCCCAACCCCAACCCTAACCCTATACCTAACCCCAACCCTAACCCTAACCCTAACCCTAACCCTAACCCTAACCCTAACCCCAACCCTAACCCTATACCTAACCCCAACCCTAACCCTAACCCCAACCCTAACCCTAACCCCAACACTAACCCTATACCTAACCCCAACCCTAAACCTAACCCTAACCCCAACCCTAACCCTAACCCTAACCCTAACCCTAACCCTAACCCCAACCCTAACCCTATACCTAACTCAACCCTAACCCTAACCCCAACCCTAACCCTAACCGTAACCCTAACCCTAACCCTAACCCCAACCCTAACCCTAACCCTAACCCTAACCCTAACCCCAACCCTAACCCTAACCCCAACCCTAACCCTAACCCTAACCCTAACACTTACCCTAACCCCAACCCTAACCCTATACCTAACTCAACCCTAACCCTAA
>NC_139471.1:31142500-31147500 GCF_057233095.1 Heloderma suspectum | reverse complement strand
CAACCCTAACCCTAACCCTAACCCTAACACTAACCCTAACCCCAACCCTAACCCTATACCTAACCCCAACCCTAACCCTAACCCCAACCCTAACCCTAACCCCAACACTAACCCTATACCTAACCCCAACCCTAAACCTAACCCTAACCCCAACCCTAACCCTAACCCTAACCCTAACCCCAACCCTAACCCTATACCTAACTCAACCCTAACCCTAACCCCAACCCTAACCCTAACCGTAACCCTAACCCTAACCCTAACCCCAACCCTAACCCTAACCCCAACCCTAACCCTATACCTAACTCAACCCTAACCCTAACCCCAACCCTAACCCTAACCCTAACCCTAACCCTAACCCCAACCCTAACCCTAACCCCAACCCTAACCCTAACCCTAACCCTATACCTAACTCAACCCTAACCCTAACCCCAACCCTAACCCTAACCCTAACCCTAACCCTATACCTAACCCCAACCCTAACCGTAACCCTAACCCTAACCCTAACCCTAACCCTAACCCTAACCCTAACCCCAACCCTAACCCTATACCTAACCCCAACCCTAACCCTAACCCCAACCCTAACCCTAACCCCAACCCTAACCCTATACCTAACCCCAACCCTAAACCTAACCCTAACCCCAACCCTAACCCTAACCCTAACCCTAACCCTAACCCCAACCCTAACCCTATTCCTAACTCAACCCTAACCCTAACCCCAACCCTAACCCTAACCGTAACCCTAACCCTAACCCTAACCCTAACCCTAACCCCATCCCTAACCCTAACCCGAACCCTAACCCTAACCCCAACCCTAACCCTAACCCCAAACCTAACCCTAACCCTAACCCTAACACTAACCCTAACCCCAACCCCAACCCTAACCCTATACCTAACTCAACCCTAACCCTAACCCTAACCCTAACCCTAACCCTAACACTAACCCTAACCCTATACCTAACCCCAACCCTAACCCTAACCCCAACCCTAACCCTATACCTAACCCCAACCCTAAACCTAACCCTAACCCCAACCCTAACCCTAACCCTAACCCTAACCTTAACCCTAACCCTAACCCCAACCCTAACCCTATACCTAACTCAACCCTAACCCTAACCCCAACCCTAACCCTAACCGTAACCCTAACCCTAACCCTAACCCTAACCCCAACCCTAACCCTAACCCTAACCCTAACCCTAACCCCAACCCTAACCCTAACCCCAACCCTAACCCTAACCCTAACCCTAACCCTAACACTAACCCTAACCCCAACCCTAAACCTATACCTAACTCAACCCTAACCCTAACCCCAACCCTAACCCTAACCCTAACCCTAACCCTAACCCTAACCCCAACCCTAACCCTAACCCTAACCCTAACCCTAACCCTAACACTAACCCTAACCCTTACCCTAACCCTAACCCTAACCCTAACCCCAACCCTAACCCTAACCCTAACCCTATACCTAACTCAACCCTAACCCTAACCCCAACCCTAACCCTAACCCTAACCCTAACCCTAACCCTAACCCTAACCCCAACCCTAACCCTAACCCCAACCCTAACCCTAACCCTAACCCTAACCCTAACCCTAACCCTAACCCTAACCCCAACCCTAACCCTATACCTAACTCAACCCTATCCCTAACCCCAACCCTAACCCTAACCCTAACCCTAACCATAACCCTAACCCTAACCCTAACCCTAACCCTAACCCTAACCCTATACCTAACCCCAACTCTAACCCTAACCCTAACCCTAACCCCAACCCTAACCCTAACCCCAACCCTAACCCTATACCTAACCCCAACCCTAACCCTAACCCTAACCCTAACCCTAACCCTAACCCCAACCCTAACCCTATACCTAACCCCAACCCTAACCCTAACCGCAACCCTAACCCTAACCCCAACCCTAACCCTATACCTAACCCCAACCCTAAACCTAACCCTAACCCCAACCCTAACCCTAACCCTAACCCTAACCCTAACCCTAACCCCAACCCTAACCCTATACCTAACTCAACCCTAACCCTAACCCCAACCCTAACCCTAACCGTAACCCTAACCCTAACCCTAACCCTAACCCTAACCCTAACCCCAACCCTAACCCTAACCCTAACCCTAACCCTAACCCTAACCCCAACCCTAACCCTAACCCGAACCCTAACCCTAACCCTAACCCTAACACTAACCCTAACCCCAACCCTAACCCTATACCTAACTCAACCCTAACCCTAACCCCAAGCCTAACCCTAACCCTAACCCTAACCCTAACCCTAACCCCAACCCTAACCCTAACCCTAACCCTAACCCTAACCCTAACCCTAACCCTAACACTATGCCTAACCCTAACCCTAACCCTAACCCTAACCCTAACCCTAACCCCACCCTAACCCTAACCCTAACCCTATACCTAACTCAACCCTAACCCTAACCCCAACCCTAACCCTAACCCTAAACCTAACCCTAACCCCAACCCTAAACCTAACCCCAACCCTAACCCTAACCCTAACCCTAACCCTATACCTAACTCAACCCTAACCCTAACCCCAACCCTAACCCTAACCCTAACCCTAACCCTAACCCCAACCCTAACCCTATACCTAACTCAACCCTAACCCTAACCCTAACCCGAACCCTAAACCTAACCCTAACCCCAACCCTAACCCTATACCTAACTCAACCCTAACACTAACCCTAACCCTAACCCTAAACCTAACCCTAACCCTAACCCTAACCCTAACCCTAACCCTAACCCTAACCCTATACCTAACTCAACCCTAACCCTAACCCCAACCCTAACCCTAACCCTAACCCTAACCCTATACCTAACACCAACCCTAACCCTAACCCTAACCCTAACCCTAACCCTATACCTAACTCAACCCTAACCATAACCCCAACCCCAACCCTAACCCTAACCCCAACCCTAACCCTAACCCTAACCCTATACCTAACTCAACCCTAACCCTAACCCCAACCCTAACCCTAACCCTAACCCTAACCCTAACCCTAACCCTAACCCCAACCCTAACCCTAACCCTAACCCTAACCCCAACCCTAACCCTATACATAACTCAACCCTAACCCTAACCCTAACCCCAACCCTAACCCTAACCCCAACCCTAACCCTAACCCTAACCCTATACCTGACTCAACCCTAACCCTAACCCCAACCCTAACCCTAACCCTAACCCTAACCCTAACCCCAACCCTAACCCTAACCCCAACCCTAACCCTACCCCTAACCCTAACCCTATACCTAACTCAACCCTAACCCTAACCCCAACCCTAACCCTAACCCTAACCCTATCCCTAACCCCAACCCCAACCCTAACCCTATACCTAACTCAACCCTAACCCTAACCCTAACCCTAACCCTAACCCTAACCCCAACCCTAACCCTATACCTAACTCAACCCTAACCCTAACCCTAACCCTAACCCTAACCCCAACCCTAACCCTAACCCTAACCCTAACCCTAACCCTAACCCCAACCTTAACCCTATACATAACTCAACCCTAACCCTAACCCTAACCCTAACCCTAACCCTAACCCTAACCCCAACCCTAACCCTATACCTAACTCACCCCTAACCCTAACCCTAACCCTAACCCTAACCCTAACCCTAACCCTATACCTAACTCAACCCTAACCCTAACCCCAACCCTAACCCTAACTCAACCCTAACCCTAACCCTAACCCTCACCCTAACACTAACCCTAACCCTAACCCTAACCCTAACCCCAACCCTAACCCTATACCTAACTCAACCCTAACCCTAACCCCAACCCTAACCCTAACCGTAACCCTAACCCTAACCCTAACCCCAACCCTAACCCTAACCCTAACCCTAACCCTAACCCTAACCCTAACCCCAACCCTAACCCTAACCCCAACCTTAACCCTAACCCTAACCCTAACCCTAACCCTAACCCCAACCCTAACCCTAACCCCAACCCTAACCCTAACCCTAACCCTAACACTTACCCTAACCTCAACCCTAACCCTATACCTAACTCAACCCTAACCCTAACCCCAACCCTAACCCTAACCCTAACACTAACCCTAACCCCAACCCTAACCCTAACCCCAACCCTAACCCTAACCCTAACCCTACACCTAACTCAACCCTAACCCTAACCCCAACCCTAACCCTAACCCTAACCCTAACCCTATACCTAACCCCAACCCTAACCCTAACCCTAACCCTAACCCTAACCCTAACCCTAACCCTAACCCCAACCCTAACCCTATACCTAACCCCAACCCTAACCCTAACCCCAACCCTAACCCTAACCCCAACCCTAACCCTATACCTAACCCCAACCCTAAACCTAACCCTAACCCCAACCCTAACCCTAACCCTAACCCTAACCCTAACCCTAACCCCAACCCTAACCCTAACCCTAACCCTAACCCCAACCCTAACCCTAACCGTAACCCTAACCCTAACCCTAACCCTAACCCCAAACCTAACCCTAACCCTAACCCTAACCCCAACCCTAACCCTAACCCCAACCCTAACCCTAACCCTAACCCTAACACTAACCCTAACCCCAACCCCAACCCTAACCCTATACCTAACTCAACCCTAACCCTAACCCTAACCCTAACCCTAACCCTAACACTAACCCTAACCCTATACCTAACCCCAACCCTAACCCTAACCCCAACCCTAACCCTATACCTAACCCCAACCCTAAACCTAACCCTAACCCCAACCCTAACCCTAACCCTAACCCTAACCCTAACCCTAACCCCAACCCTAACCCTATACCTAACTCAACCCTAACCCCAACCCTAACCCTAACCGTAACCCTAACCCTAACCCTAACCCTAACCCCAACCCCAACCCTAACCCTAACCCTAACCCTAACCCTAACCCTAACCATAACCCCAACCCTAACCCTAACCCCAACCCTAACCCTAACCCTAACCCTAACACTAACCCTAACGCCAACCCTAAACCTATACCTAACTCAACCCTAACCCTAACCC
>NC_139471.1:31002500-31005000 GCF_057233095.1 Heloderma suspectum | reverse complement strand
CTATACCTAACTCAACCCTAACCCTAACCCCAACCCTAACCCTAACCCTAACCCTAACCCTATCCCTAACCCCAACCCTAACCCTATACCTAACTCAACCCTAACCCTAACCCTAACCCTAACCCCAACCCTAACCCTATACCTAACTCAACCCTAACCCTAACCCTAACCCTAACCCTAACCCTAACCCCAACCCTAACCCTAACCCTAACCCTAACCCTAACCCTAACCCTAACCCCAACCTTAACCCTATACATAACTCAACCCTAACCCTAACCCTAACCCTAACCCTAACCCTAACCCCAACCCTAACCCTATACCTAACTCAACCCTAACCCTAACCCTAACCCTAACCCTAACCCTATACCTAACTCAACCCTAACCCTAACCCCAACCCTAACCCTAACTCAACCCTAACCCTAACCCTAACCCTCACCCTAACACTAACCCTAACCCTAACCCTAACCCTAACCCCAACCCTAACCCTATACCTAACTCAACCCTAACCCTAACCCTAACACTAACCCTAACCCTAACCCTAACCCCAACCCTAACCCTAACCCTAACCCCAACCCTAACCCTAACCCTAACCCTAACCCTAACCCTATACCTAACTCAACCCTAACCCTAACCCCAACCCTAACCCTAACCCCAACCCTAACCCTAACCCTAACCCTAACCCTAACCCTAACCCTAACGCTAACCCCAACCCTAACCCTAACCCTAACCCTAACCCCAACCCTAACCCTATACCTAACTCAACCCTAACCCTAACCCAAACCCTAACCCTAACCCTAACCCTAACCCTAACCCTAACCCTAACCCTAACCCCAACCCTAACCCTATACCTAACTCAACCCTAACCCTAACCCTAACCCTAACCCTAACCGTAACCCTAACCCTAACCCTAACCCCAACCCTAACCCTAACCCTAACCCTAACCCTAACCCTAACCCCAACCCTAACCCTAACCCCAACCCTAACCCTAACCCTAACCCTAACACTTACCCTAACACCAACCCTAACCCTATACCTAACTCAACCATAACCCTAACCCCAACCCTAACCCTAACCCTAACCCTAACCCTAACCCCAACCCTAACCCTAACCCCAACCCTAACCCTAACCCTAACCCTATACCTAACTCAACCCTAACCCTAACCCCAACCCTAACCCTAACCGTAACCCTAACCCTATACCTAACCCCAACCCTAACCCTAACCCTAACCCTAACCCTAACCCTAACCCTAACACTAACACTAACCCTAACCCTATACCTAACCCCAACCCTAACCCTAACCCTAACCCTAACCCCAACCCTAACCCTAACCCCAACCCCAACCCTAACCCTATACCTAACCCCAACCCTAACCCTAACCCTAACCCTAACCCTAACCCTAACCCCAACCCTAACCCTATACCTAACCCCAACCCTAACCCTAACCCTAACCCTAACCCCAACCCTAACCCTAACCCCAACCCCAACCCTAACCCTATACCTAACCCCAACCCTAACCCTAACCCTAACCCTAACCCTAACCCCAAACCTAACCCTATACCTAACCCCAACCCTAACCCCAACCCTAACCCTAACCCCAACACTAACCCTATACCTAACCCCAACCCTAAACCTAACCCTAACCCCAACCCTAACCCTAACCCTAACCCTAACCCTAACCCCAAACCTAACCCTATACCTAACCCCAACCCTAACCCCAACCCTAACCCTAACCCCAACACTAACCCTATACCTAACCCCAACCCTAAACCTAACCCTAACCCCAACCCTAACCCTAACCCTAACCCTAACCCTAACCCTAACCCCAACCCTAACCCTATACCTAACTCAACCCTAACCCTAACCCCAACCCTAACCCTAACCGTAACCCTAACCCTAACCCTAACCCCAACCCTAACCCTAACCCTAACCCTAACCCTAACCCTAACCCCAACCCTAACCCTAACCCCAACCCTAACCCTAACCCTAACCCTAACACTTACCCTAACCCCAACCCTAACCCTATACCTAACTCAACCCTAACCCTAACCCCAACCCTAACCCTAACCCTAACCCTAACCCTATACCTAACCCCAACCCTAACCCTAACCCTAACCCTAACCCTAACCCTAACCCTAACACTAACACTAACCCTAACCCTATACCTAACACCAACCCTAACCCTAACCCTAACCCTAACCCCAACCCTAACCCTAACCCCAACCCCAACCCTAACCCTATACCTAACCCCAACCCTAACCCTAACCCTAACCCTAACCCTAACCCTAACCCTAACCCCAACCCTAACCCTATACCTAACCCCAACCCTAAGCCTAACCCTAACCCTAACCCCAACCCTAACCCTAACCCCAACCCCAACCCTAACCCTATACCTAACCCCAACCCTAACCCTAACCCTAACCCTAACCCTAACCCTAACACTAACCCTAACCCTAACCCTAACCCTAACCCTAACCCTATACCTAACCCCAACCCTAACCC
>NC_139471.1:30837500-30840000 GCF_057233095.1 Heloderma suspectum | reverse complement strand
CCACAACCACAACCCTAACCCCAACCCTAGTCCTATCCCGACCCCGAACACGGACCTGAACCCGAACCCTAACCCTAACCCCAACCCCAACCCAACCACAACCCCAACACAGCCCCAACCCCAACCCCAACCCTAACCCTAACACTAACAATAACCCTAACCCCAACCCTAAACCTAACCCGAAACCGAACCCTAACCCCAACACTAACACTAGACCAAACCCAAACCCGAACCCTCACCCAAACCCGATCCCAATCCCAAACTCTAACCCTAACCCTAACACCAAACCACAACCTAAACCTAAGCCGAAGCCTAACCCTAACCCTAACCACAACCAGAACCCTAAATCAAACCCGAACCGGAACCTGAACCCGAAACCCAACCCCACCGACAACCCCAACCCAACCCCAACCGCAACCCTAACCTTGCCCTAACCTCAACCCCAACCATAACGCTAACCCTTACCCTAACCCTAATGCTAAAACTAACCCGAACCCGAAACCGATCCCGAACCATAATTCTAAACCGAACCGTAACCCCAACCCCAACCCTAATGCAAACCCTCACCCTAACCTCAACCCCAACCCTAACCCTAACCCTTACCCTAACCCTAACCCTAACCACAACCACAACCCTTACCCGAACCCTAACCGTAATCCTATCCTGACCCCAAACACGGACCCAAACCCGAACCCTAACCCCAACACGAACCCAACCCCAACCCCAACCCTAACCCTAAACCTAACCCTAACATCAACCCCAACGCTAACCCGAACCGTAACCCTAACTCCAATCCTAAAAATAACCCTAACGCTAACAGTAACCCTAACCCCATCCCCAACCCTAACCCTGCCCTAACCCTAACCCTAACCCACACCACAACCCTAACACTAAGCCTAACCCTATCGCGTCCCCGAACCCGAACCCAAAATCAAACCCTAAACCCAACCCCAACCCCAACCCCAACCCCAACCCCACCCCAAACCTAACCCTAGCCCTAAACCTGAGCAAAACCCTAACCATAACCCTTTCCTCTACACCAACCGTAACCCTAACCCCAACACTAACACTAACCCTGACCCTAGCCCCAACCCCAACCCTAGCCCTAACCCTACCCTAACACTAACCCTAAACCTAACCACAACCACAACCCTAAACCTAACCATAACCGTAAACCTAACCCTATCCCGAACCCGAACCCCAACCACAACCCCAACCACAACACGACCGCAACCCCAAACCCAAACCCAACCTACCCCTTACACTCACCCTAAACCTAACGTCAACACCAACACCAACCCTAACCCTAACCACAACCCTAACCCTAACCGATTCCTAACCCTAAACCTGATCCTGAACCCTAACCACACCGCCAACGCCAACCCCAACCCAACCCCAACCCCAACCCCAACCCCAACCCCAACCCTAACCCTAACCTCAACTCCAACCCTAAACCTAACCATAACCTTAACCCCAACCCTAACCATAAACCAAACCCGAACCATAACCCTAACACTAACCCTAACCACAACCCCAACCCCAACCCCAAACCAAACCCAACCCCAACACTAACCTTAACCCTAACCTTAACCCTAAAACGAACCCAAACTCGAACCCGAACCCGAACCTGAAACATACACCTAACCCTAAACCCAACCCCAAACCTAATGCTACCCCAAGCTCAACACCAACCAAACACAAACCACAAACCCAAGACCAACCCCAACCCTAACCATAACGCTAACCCTAACCCTAACCCTAAACCAAACCTCAACCCCAACCTCAACCCCAAGACTAACCCTAACCCTAACCCTATCCCTAACCACAACCACAACCCTAACCGTCACCATAAACCTAACCCTAACCTGATCCCAAAACAGAACCCTAACCCTTACTCCAAACACAACCCTACCCCTAATCCTACCATAAACCAAACACGAACCCGAACCTGAACCCTAACCGCAACCCGAACCCAACCAAACCCCAACCCCAACCCTAACCCTAACCCGAAACCCAACCCTAACCCGAACCCCAACCCTAACCCTAACACTAACCCTAAACCTAATCCTAACCTTAAACCTGAACCCAAACACGAACCCGAACCTGAACCCGAACCCGAAATCTAACCACAAACCCAACCCCAAAGGTACCCCAACCACAACCCCAACCCAACCCGAAGCCGAACCCGAAACCTAACCCTAACCACACCGCCAACGCCAACCCCAACCCAACACCAACCCCAACCCCAACCCCAACCCTAACCCTAACCCTAACCTCAACCCCAACCCTAACCATAAACCGAAACCGATCCATAACCCTAACCCTAACCCTAACACTAACCCTATCCCTAACCCCAACACTAACCCCAACCCTAACCCTAACCCTAACCCTAACCCTAAACCTAACCCCAACCCTAACCTTAACCCTAACCCTAACCCTAACCATAACCCAACCCTAACCCTAACCCTAATCCTAACCCTAACCCCAACCCTAACCCTAA
>NC_139471.1:30570000-30572500 GCF_057233095.1 Heloderma suspectum | reverse complement strand
CCCTAACCCTAACCCTAACCCTAACCCTAACACTTACCCTAACCCCAACCCTAACCCTATACCTAACTCAACCCTAACCCTAACCCCAACCCTAACCCTAACCCTAACACTAACCCTAACCCCAACCCTAACCCTAACCCCAACCCTAACCCTAACCCTAACCCTACACCTAACTCAACCCTAACCCTAACCCCAACCCTAACCCTAACCCTAACCCTAACCCTATACCTAACCCCAACCCTAACCCTAACCCTAACCCTAACCCTAACCCTAACCCTAACCCCAACCCTAACCCTATACCTAACCCCAACCCTAACCCTAACCCCAACCCTAACCCTAACCCCAACCCTAACCCTATACCTAACCCCAACCCTAAACCTAACCCTAACCCCAACCCTAACCCTAACCCTAACCCTAACCCTAACCCTAACCCCAACCCTAACCCTATTCCTAACTCAACCCTAACCCTAACCCCAACCCTAACCCTAACCGTAACCCTAACCCTAACCCTAACCCTAACCCCAAACCTAACCCTAACCCTAACCCTAACCCTAACCCTAACCCTAACCCTAACCCTAACCCTAACCCTAACCCTAACCCTAACCCTAACCCTAACCCTAACCCTAACCCTAACCCTATACCTAACTCAACCCTAACCCTAACCCTAACCCTAACCCTAACCCCAACCCTAACCCTAACCCTAACCCTAACCCTAACCCCAACCTTAACCCTATACATAACTCAACCCTAACCCTAACCCTAACCCTAACCCTAACCCTAACCCTAACCCCAACCCTAACCCTATACCTAACTCACCCCTAACCCTAACCCTAACCCTAACCCTAACCCTATACCTAACTCAACCCTAACCCTAACCCCAACCCTAACCCTAACTCAACCCTAACCCTAACCCTAACCCTCACCCTAACACTAACCCTAACCCTAACCCTAACCCTAACCCTAACCCCAACCCTAACCCTATACCTAACTCAACCCTAACCCTAACCCTAACACTAACCCTAACCCTAACCCTAACCCCAACCCTAACCCTAACCCCAACCCTAACCCTAACCCTAACCCTAACCCTAACCCTAACCCTAACCCTATACCTAACTCAACCCTAACCCTAACCCCAACCCTAACCCTAACCCCAACCCTAACCCTAACCCTAACCCTAACCCTAACCCTAACGCTAACACCAACCCTAACCCTAACCCTAACCCTAACCCTAACCCTAACCCCAACCCTAACCCTATACCTAACTCAACCCTAACCCTAACCCAAACCCTAACCCTAACCCTAACCCTAACCCTAACCCTAACCCTAACCCCAACCCTAACCCTATACCTAACTCAACCCTAACCCTAACCCTACCCTAACCCTAACCGTAACCCTAACCCTAACCCTAACCCCAACCCTAACCCTAACCCTAACCCTAACCCTAACCCCAACCCTAACCCTAACCCCAACCCTAACCCTAACCCTAACCCTAACACTTACCCTAACCCCAACCCTAACCCTATACCTAACTCAACCCTAACCCTAACCCCAACCCTAACCCTAACCCTAACCCTAACCCTAACCCCAACCCTAACCCTAACCCCAACCCTAACCCTAACCCTAACCCTAACCCTAACCCTATACCTAACTCAACCCTAACCCTAACCCCAACCCTAACCCTAACCCTAACCCTATACCTAACCCCAACCCTAACCCTAACCCTAACCCTAACCCTAACCCTAACCCTAACCCTAACCCTAACACTAACCCTAACCCTAACCCTAACCCCAACCCTAACCCTAACCCTAACCCCAACCCTAACCCTAACCCCAACCCCAACCCTAACCCTATACCTAACCCCAACCCTAACCCTAACCCTAACCCTAACCCTAACCCCAACCCTAACCCTATACCTAACCCCAACCCTAACCCTAACCCTAACCCTAACCCCAACCCTAACCCTAACCCCAACCCCATCCCTAACCCTATACCTAACCCCAACCCTAACCCTAACCCTAACCCTAACCATAACCCTAACCCCAACCCTAACCCTATACCTAACCCCAACCCTAACCCTAACCCCAACCCTAACCCTAACCCCAACACTAACCCTATACCTAACCCCAACCCTAAACCTAACCCTAACCCCAACCCTAACCCTAACCCTAACCCTAACCCTAACCCTAACCCTAACCCCAACCCTAACCCTATACCTAACTCAACCCTAACCCTAACCCCAACCCTAACCCTAACCGTAACCCTAACCCTAACCCTAACCCCAACCCTAACCCTAACCCTAACCCTAACCCTAACCCTAACCCTAACCCCAACCCTAACCCTAACCCCAACCCTAACCCTAACCCTAACCCTAACACTTACCCTAACCCAAACCCTAACCCTATACCTAACTCAACCCTAACCCTAACCCTAACCCTAACCCTAACACTAACCCTAACCCTATACCTAACCCCAACCCTAACCCTAACCCCAACCCTAACCC
>NC_139471.1:30547500-30550000 GCF_057233095.1 Heloderma suspectum | reverse complement strand
CTATACCTAACTCAACCCTAACCCTAACCCCAACCCTAACCCTAACCCCAACCCTAACCCTAACCCTAACCCTAACCCCAACCCTAACCCTATACCTAACTCAACCCTAACCCTAACCCCAACCCTAACCCTAACCCCAACCCTAACCCTAACCCTAACCCTATACCTAACTCAACCCTAACCCTAACCCCAACCCTAACCCTAACCCTAACCCTAACCCTAACCCCAACCCTAACCCTAACCCCAAACCTAACCCTACCCCTAACCCTAACCCTATACCTAACTCAACCCTAACCCTAACCCCAACCCTAACCCTAACCCTAACCCTATCCCTAACCCCAACCCTAACCCTATACCTAACTCAACCCTAACCCTAACCCTAACCCTAACCCTAACCCTAACCCCAACCCTAACCCTATACCTAACTCAACCCTAACCCTAACCCTAACCCTAACCCTAACCCCAACCCTAACCCTAACCCTAACCCTAACCCTAACCCCAACCTTAACCCTATACATAACTCAACCCTAACCCTAACCCTAACCCTAACCCTAACCCTAACCCCAACCCTAACCCTATACCTAACTCACCCCTAACCCTAACCCTAACCCTAACCCTAACCCTATACCTAACTCAACCCTAACCCTAACCCCAACCCTAACCCTAACTCAACCCTAACCCTAACCCTAACCCTCACCCTAACACTAACCCTAACCCTAACCCTAACCCTAACCCTAACCCCAACCCTAACCCTATACCTAACTCAACCCTATCCCTAACCCTAACACTAACCCTAACCCTAACCCTAACCCCAACCCTAACCCTAACCCCAACCCTAACCCTAACCCTAACCCTAACCCTAACCCTAACCCTATACCTAACTCAACCCTAACCCTAACCCCAACCCTAACCCTAACCCCAACCCTAACCCTAACCCTAACCCTAACCCTAACGCTAACACCAACCCTAACCCTAACCCTAACCCTAACCCTAACCCTAACCCCAACCCTAACCCTATACCTAACTCAACCCTAACCCTAACCCAAACCCTAACCCTAACCCTAACCCTAACCCTAACCCTAACCCCAACCCTAACCCTATACCTAACTCAACCCTAACCCTAACCCTACCCTAACCCTAACCGTAACCCTAACCCTAACCCTAACCCCAACCCTAACCCTAACCCTAACCCTAACCCCAACCCTAACCCTAACCCCAACCCTAACCCTAACCCTAACCCTAACACTTACCCTAACCCCAACCCTAACCCTATACCTAACTCAACCCTAACCCTAACCCCAACCCTAACCCTAACCCTAACCCTAACCCTAACCCCAACCCTAACCCTAACCCCAACCCTAACCCTAACCCTAACCCTAACCCTATACCTAACTCAACCCTAACCCTAACCCCAACCCTAACCCTAACCCTAACCCTATACCTAACCCCAACCCTAACCCTAACCCTAACCCTAACCCTAACCCTAACCCTAACACTAACCCTAACCCTATACCTAACCCCAACCCTAACCCTAACCCTAACCCCAACCCTAACCCTAACCCCAACCCCAACCCTAACCCTATACCTAACCCCAACCCTAACCCTAACCCTAACCCTAACCCTAACCCCAACCCTAACCCTATACCTAACCCCAACCCTAACCCTAACCCTAACCCTAACCCCAACCCTAACCCTAACCCCAACCCCAACCCTAACCCTATACCTAACCCCAACCCTAACCCTAACCCTAACCCTAACCATAACCCTAACCCCAACCCTAACCCTATACCTAACCCCAACCCTAACCCTAACCCCAACCCTAACCCTAACCCCAACACTAACCCTATACCTAACCCCAACCCTAAACCTAACCCTAACCCCAACCCTAACCCTAACCCTAACCCTAACCCTAACCCTAACCCCAACCCTAACCCTATACCTAACTCAACCCTAACCCTAACCCCAACCCTAACCCTAACCGTAACCCTAACCCTAACCCTAACCCCAACCCTAACCCTAACCCTAACCCTAACCCTAACCCTAACCCTAACCCCAACCCTAACCCTAACCCCAACCCTAACCCTAACCCTAACCCTAACACTTACCCTAACCCAAACCCTAACCCTATACCTAACTCAACCCTAACCCTAACCCTAACCCTAACCCTAACACTAACCCTAACCCTATACCTAACCCCAACCCTAACCCTAACCCCAACCCTAACCCTATACCTAACCCCAACCCTAAACCTAACCCTAACCCCAACCCTAACCCTAACCCTAACCCTAACCCTAACCCCAACCCT
Organism: Heloderma suspectum; assembly: GCF_057233095.1. Taxonomy (NCBI): domain Eukaryota; kingdom Metazoa; phylum Chordata; class Lepidosauria; order Squamata; family Helodermatidae; genus Heloderma; species Heloderma suspectum. The sequence continues at coordinate 30,547,695 of NC_139471.1, read as the reverse complement.
AACCCTATACCTAACTCAACCCTAACCCTAACCCCAACCCTAACCCTAACCGTAACCCTAACCCTAACCCTAACCCTAACCCTAACCCTAACCCTAACCCTAACCCTAACCATAACCCCAACCCTAACCCTAACCCCAACCCTAACCCTAACCCTAACCCTAACACTAACCCTAACGCCAACCCTAAACCTATAC
>NC_139471.1:30522500-30525000 GCF_057233095.1 Heloderma suspectum | reverse complement strand
ACCCTAACCCTAACCCTAACCCTTACCCTAACCCTAACCCTAACCCTAACCCCAACCCTAACCCTAACCCTAACCCTATACCTAACTCAACCCTAACACTAACCCCAACCCTAACCCTAACCCTAACCCTAACCCTAACCCTAACCCTAACCCCAACCCTAACCCTAACCCCAACCCTAACCCTAACCCTAACCCTAACCCTAACCCTAACCCTAACCCCAACCCTAACCCTATACCTAACTCAACCCTATCCCTAACCCCAACCCTAACCCCAACCCTAACCCTAACCCTAACCCTAACCCTAACCCTATACCTAACCCCAACCCTAACCCTAACCCTAACCCTAACCCTAACCCTAACCCTAACCCTAACCCTAACACTAACCCTAACCCTATACCTAACCCCAACCCTAACCCTAACCCTAACCTTAACCCCAACCCTAACCCTAACCCCAACCCCAACCCTAACCCTATACCTAACCCCAACCCTAACCCTAACCCTAACCCTAACCCTAACCCTAACCCCAACCCTAACCCTATACCTAACCCCAACCCTAACCCTAACCCTAACCCTAACCCCAACCCTAACCCTAACCCCAACCCCAACCCTAACCCTATACCTAACCCCAACCCTAACCCTAACCCTAACCCTAACCCTAACACTAACGCTAACCCCAACCCTAACCCTATACCTAACCCCAACCCTAACCCTAACCCCAACCCTAACCCTAACCCCAACACTAACCCTATACCTAACCCCAACCCTAAACCTAACCCTAACCCCAACCCTAACCCTAACCCTAACCCTAACCCTAACCCTAACCCCAACCCTAACCCTATACCTAACTCAACCCTAACCCTAACCCCAACCCTAACCCTAACCGTAACCCTAACCCTAACCCTAACCCCATCCCTAACCCTAACCCTAACCCTAACCCTAACCCTAACCCTAACCCCAACCCTAACCCTAACCCCAACCCTAACCCTAACCCTAACCCTAACACTTACCCTAACCCCATCCCTAACCCTATACCTAACTCAACCCTAACCCTAACCCCAACCCTAACCCTAACCCTAACCCTAACCCTAACCCCAACCCTAACCCTAACCCCAACCCTAACCCTAACCCTAACCCTATACCTAACTCAACCCTAACCCTAACCCCAACCCTAACCCTAACCCTAACCCTAACCCTATACCTAACCCCAACCCTAACCCCAACCCTAACCCTAACCCTAACCCTAACCCTAACCCTGACCCCAACCCTAACCCTATACCTAACCCCAACCCTAACCCTAACCCCAACCCTAACCCTAACCCCAACCCTAACCCTATACCTAACCCCAACCCTAAACCTAACCCTAACCCCAACCCTAACCCTAACCCTAACCCTAACCCTAACCCTAACCCTAACCCCAACCCTAACCCTATTCCTAACTCAACCCCAACCCTAACCCCAACCCTAACCCTAACCGTAACCCTAACCCTAACCCTAACCCTAACCCTAACCCCAACCCTAACCCTAACCCTAACCCTAACCCCAACCCTAACCCTAACCCCAACCCTAACCCTAACCCTAACCCTAACACTAACACTAACCCCAACCCCAACCCTAACCCTATACCTAACTCAACCCTAACCCTAACCCTAACCCTAACCCTAACCCTAACACTAACCCTAACCCTATACCTAACCCCAACCCTAACCCTAACCCCAACCCTAACCCTATACCTAACCCCAACCCTAAACCTAACCCTAACCCCAACCCTAACCCTAACCCTAACCCTAACCCTAACCCTAACCCTAACCCCAACCCTAACCCTATACCTAACTCAACCCTAACCCTAACCCCAACCCTAACCCTAACCGTAACCCTAACCCTAACCCTAACCCTAACCCCAACCCTAACCCTAACCCTAACCCTAACCCTAACCCTAACCCTAACCCTAACCCCAACCCTAACCCTAACCCCAACCCTAACCCTAACCCTAACCCTAACACTAACCCTAACCCCAACCCTAAACCTATACCTAACTCAACCCTAACCCTAACCCCAACCCTAACCCTAACCCTAACCCTAACCCTAACCCTAACCCTTACCCTAACCCTAACCCTAACCCTAACCCCAACCCTAACCCTAACCCTAACCCTATACCTAACTCAACCCTAACACTAACCCCAACCCTAACCCTAACCCTAACCCTAACCCTAACCCCAACCCTAACCCTAACCCCAACCCTAACCCTAACCCTAACCCTAACCCTAACCCTAACCCCAACCCTAACCCTATACCTAACTCAACCCTATCCCTAACCCCAACCCTAACCCTAACCCTAACGCTAACCCTAACCATAACCCTAACCCTAACCCTAACCCTAACCCCAACCCTAACCCTAACCCCAACCCTAACCCTAACCCTAACCCTAACACTAACACTAACCCCAACCCCAACCCTAACCCTATACCTAACTCAACCCTAACCCTAACCCTAACCCTAACCC
>NC_139471.1:30475000-30477500 GCF_057233095.1 Heloderma suspectum | reverse complement strand
CCCAACCCTAACCCTAACCCTAACCCTAACCCTAACCCCAACCCTAACCCTAACCCCAACCCTAACCCTAACCCTAACCCTAACACTTACCCTAACCCCAACCCTAACCCTATACCTAACTCAACCCTAACCCTAACCCCAACCCTAACCCTAACCCTAACCCTAACCCTAACCCCAACCCTAACCCTAACCCCAACCCTAACCCTAACCCTAACCCTAACCCTATACCTAACTCAACCCTAACCCTAACCCCAACCCTAACCCTAACCCCAACCCTAACCCTAACCCTAACCCTAACCCCAACCCTAACCCTATACCTAACTCAACCCTAACCCTAACCCTAACCCCAACCCTAACCCTAACCCCAACCCTAACCCTAACCCTAACCCTATACCTAACTCAACCCTAACCCTAACCCCAACCCTAACCCTAACCCTAACCCTAACCCTAACCCTAACCCCAACCCTAACCCTAACCCCAACCCTAACCCTACCCCTAACCCTAACCCTATACCTAACTCAACCCTAACCCTAACCCCAACCCTAACCCTAACCCTAACCCTATCCCTAACCCCAACCCTAACCCTATACCTAACTCAACCCTAACCCTAACCCTAACCCTAACCCTAACCCTAACCCCAACCCTAACCCTATACCTAACTCAACCCTAACCCTAACCCTAACCCTAACCCTAACCCCAACCCTAACCCTAACCCTAACCCTAACCCTAACCCCAACCTTAACCCTATACATAACTCAACCCTAACCCTAACCCTAACCCTAACCCTAACCCTAACCCTAACCCCAACCCTAACCCTATACCTAACTCACCCCTAACCCTAACCCTAACCCTAACCCTAACCCTATACCTAACTCAACCCTAACCCTAACCCCAACCCTAACCCTAACTCAACCCTAACCCTAACCCTAACCCTCACCCTAACACTAACCCTAACCCTAACCCTAACCCTAACCCTAACCCCAACCCTAACCCTATACCTAACTCAACCCTAACCCTAACCCTAACACTAACCCTAACCCTAACCCTAACCCCAACCCTAACCCTAACCCCAACCCTAACCCTAACCCTAACCCTAACCCTAACCCTAACCCTATACCTAACTCAACCCTAACCCTAACCCCAACCCTAACCCTAACCCCAACCCTAACCCTAACCCTAACCCTAACCCTAACCCTAACGCTAACACCAACCCTAACCCTAACCCTAACCCTAACCCTAACCCTAACCCTAACCCCAACCCTAACCCTATACCTAACTCAACCCTAACCCTAACCCAAACCCTAACCCTAACCCTAACCCTAACCCTAACCCTAACCCCAACCCTAACCCTATACCTAACTCAACCCTAACCCTAACCCTACCCTAACCCTAACCGTAACCCTAACCCTAACCCTAACCCCAACCCTAACCCTAACCCTAACCCTAACCCTAACCCCAACCCTAACCCTAACCCCAACCCTAACCCTAACCCTAACCCTAACACTTACCCTAACCCCAACCCTAACCCTATACCTAACTCAACCCTAACCCTAACCCCAACCCTAACCCTAACCCTAACCCTAACCCTAACCCCAACCCTAACCCTAACCCCAACCCTAACCCTAACCCTAACCCTAACCCTATACCTAACTCAACCCTAACCCTAACCCCAACCCTAACCCTAACCCTAACCCTAACCCTATACCTAACCCCAACCCTAACCCTAACCCTAACCCTAACCCTAACCCTAACCCTAACCCTAACACTAACCCTAACCCTATACCTAACCCCAACCCTAACCCTAACCCTAACCCCAACCCTAACCCTAACCCCAACCCCAACCCTAACCCTATACCTAACCCCAACCCTAACCCTAACCCTAACCCTAACCCTAACCCTAACCCCAACCCTAACCCTATACCTAACCCCAACCCTAACCCTAACCCTAACCCTAACCCCAACCCTAACCCTAACCCCAACCCCAACCCTAACCCTATACCTAACCCCAACCCTAACCCTAACCCTAACCCTAACCATAACCCTAACCCCAACCCTAACCCTATACCTAACCCCAACCCTAACCCTAACCCCAACCCTAACCCTAACCCCAACACTAACCCTATACCTAACCCCAACCCTAAACCTAACCCTAACCCCAACCCTAACCCTAACCCTAACCCTAACCCTAACCCCAACCCTAACCCTATACCTAACTCAACCCTAACCCTAACCCCAACCCTAACCCTAACCGTAACCCTAACCCTAACCCTAACCCCAACCCTAACCCTAACCCTAACCCTAACCCTAACCCTAACCCCAACCCTAACCCTAACCCCAACCCTAACCCTAACCCTAACCCTAACACTTACCCTAACCCAAACCCTAACCCTATACCTAACTCAACCCTAACCCTAACCCTAACCCTAACCCTAACACTAACCCTAACCCTATACCTAACCCCAACCCTAACCCTAACCCCAACCCTAACCCTATACCTAAC
>NC_139471.1:30440000-30442500 GCF_057233095.1 Heloderma suspectum | reverse complement strand
CTAACCCTAACCCTAACCCTAACCCTAACCCTAACCCCAACCCTAACCCTAACCCTAACCCTAACCCTAACCCTAACCCTAACCCTAACACTATCCCTAACCCTAACCCTAACCCTAACCCTAACCCCACCCTAACCCTAACCCTAACCCTATACCTAACTCAACCCTAACCCTAACCCCAACCCTAACCCTAACCCTAACCCTAACCCTAACCCCAACCCTAAACCTAACCCCAACCCTAACCCTAACCCTAACCCTATACCTAACTCAACCCTAACCCTAACCCCAACCCTAACCCTAACCCTAACCCTAACCCTAACCCTAACCCTAACCCTAACCCCAACCCTAACCCTATACCTAACTCAACCCTAACCCTAACCCGAACCCGAACCCTAACCCTAACCCTAACCCCAACCCTAACCCTATACCTAACTCAACCCTAACACTAACCCTAACCCTAACCCTAACCCTAACCCTAACCCTAACCCTAACCCTAACCCTATACCTAACTCAACCCTAACCCTAACCCCAAACCTAACCCTAACCCTAACCCTATACCTAACACCAACCCTAACCCTAACCCTAACCCTAACCCTAACCCTATACCTAACTTAACCCTAACCATAACCCCAACCCCAACCCTAACCCTAACCCCAACCCTAACCCTAACCCTAACCCTAACCCTAACCCTATACCTAACTCAACACTAACCCTAACCCCAACCCTAACCCTAACCCTAACCCTAACCCTAACCCTAACCCCAACCCTAACCCTAACCCTAACCCTAACCCCAAACCTAACCCTATACCTAACTCAACCCTAACCCTAACCCTAACCCCAACCCTAACCCTAACCCCAACCCTAACCCTAACCCTAACCCTATACCTAATTCAACCCTAACCCTAACCCCAACCCTAACCCTAACCCTAACCCTAACCCTAACCCCAACCCTAACCCTAACCCCAACCCTAACCCTAACCCTAACCCTAACCCTAACCCTATACCTAACTCAACCCTAACCCTAACCCCAACCCTAACCCTAACCCTAACCCTAACCCTATCCCTAACCCCAACCCTAACCCTATACCTAACTCAACCCTAACCCTAACCCTAACCCTAACCCCAACCCTAACCCTATACCTAACTCAACCCTAACCCTAACCCTAACCCTAACCCTAACCCCAACCCTAACCCTAACCCTAACCCTAACCCCAACCCTAACCCTAACCCCAACCTTAACCCTATACATAACTCAACCCTAACCCTAACCCTAACCCTAACCATAACCCTAACCCTAACCCCAACCCTAACCCTATACCTAACTCAACCCTAACCCTAACCCTAACCCTAACCCTAACCCTAACCCTATACCTAACTCAACCCTAACCCTAACCCCAACCCTAACCCTAACTCAACCCTAACCCTAACCCTAACCCTCACCCTAACACTAACCCTAACCCTAACCCTAACCCTAACCCTAACCCTAACCCCAACCCTAACCCTATACCTAACTCAACCCTAACCCTAACCCTAACCCTAACCCTAACCCTAACCCCAACCCTAACCCTATACCTAACCCCAACCCTAACCCTAACCCTAACCCTAACCCCAACCCTAACCCTAACCCCAACCCCAACCCTAACCCTATACCTAACCCCAACCCTAACCCTAACCCTAACCCTAACCCTAACACTAACCCTAACCCCAACACTAAACCTATACCTAACCCCAACCCTAACCCAAACCCAACCCTAACCCTAACCCCAACACTAACCCTATACCTAACCCCAACCCTAAACCTAACCCTAACCCCAACCCTAACCCTAACCCTAACCCTAACCCTAACCCCAACCCTAACCCTATACCTAACTCAACCCTAACCCTAACCCCAACCCTAACCCTAACCGTAACCCTAACCCTAACCCTAACCCCAACCCTAATCCTAACCCTAACCCTAACCCTAACCCTAACCCCAACCCTAACCCTAACCCCAACCCTAACCCTAAACCTAACCCTAACACTTACCCTAACCCCAACCCTAACCCTATACCTAACTCAACCCTAACCCTAACCCCAACCCTAACCCTAACCCTAACCCTAACCCCAACCCTAACCCTAACCCCAACCCTAACCCTAACCCTAACCGTATACCTAACTCAACCCTAACCCTAACCCCAACCCTAACCCTAACCCTAACCCTAACCCTATACCTAACCCCAACCCTAACCCTAACCCTAACCCTAACCCTAACCCTAACCCTAACCCTGACCCCAACCCTAACCCTATACCTAACCCCAACCCTAACCCTAACCCCAACCCTAACCCTAACCCCAACCCTAGCCCTATACCTAACCCCAACCCTAAACCTAACCCTAACCCCAACCCTAACCCTAACCCTAACCCTAACCCTAACCCTAACCCCAACCCTAACCCTATTCCTAACTCAACCCTAACCCTAACCCCAACCCTAACCCTAACCGTAACCCTAACCCTAACCCTA
>NC_139471.1:30422500-30427500 GCF_057233095.1 Heloderma suspectum | reverse complement strand
TATACCTAACCCCAACCCTAACCCTAACCCTAACCCTAACCCTAACCCTAACCCTAACACTAACACTAACACTAACCCTATACCTAACCCCAACCCTAACCCTAACCCTAACCTTAACCCCAACCCTAACCCTAACCCCAACCCCAACCCTTACCCTATACCTAACCCCAACCCTAACCCTCACCCTAACACTAACCCTAACCCTAACCCTAACCCTAACCCCAACCCTAACCCTAACTCAACCCTAACCCTAACCCTAACCCTCACCCTAACACTAACCCTAACCCTAACCCTAACCCTAACCCCAACCCTAACCCTATACCTAACTCAACCCTAACCCTAACCCTAACACTAACCCTAACCCTAACCCTAACCCCAACCCTAACCCTAACCCTAACCCTAACCCCAACCCTAACCCTAACCCTAACCCTAACCCTAACCCTATGCCTAACTCAACCCTAACCCTAACCCCAACCCTAACCCTAACCCTAACCCTAACCCTATTCCTAACCCCAACCCTAACCCTAACCCTAACCCTAACCCTAACCCTAACCCTATACCTAACCCCAACCCTAACCCTAACCCTAACCCTAACCCCAACCCTAACCCTAACCCCAACCCCAACCCTAACCCTATACCTAACCCCAACCCTAACCCTAACCCTAACCCTAACCCTAACCCTAACCCCAACCCTAACCCTATACCTAACCCCAACCCTAACCCTAACCCTAACCCTAACCCCAACCCTAACCCTAACCCCAACCCCAACCCTAACCCTATACCTAACCCCAACCCTAACCCTAACCCTAACCCTAACCCTAACCCTAACCCTAACCCCAACCCTAACCCTATACCTAACCCCAACCCTAACCCTAACCCCAACCCTAACCCTAACCCCAACACTAACCCTATACCTAACCCCAACCCTAAACCTAACCCTAACCCCAACCCTAACCCTAACCCTAACCCTAACCCTAACCCCAACCCTAACCCTATACCTAACTCAACCCTAACCCTAACCCCAACCCTAAACCTAACCGTAACCCTAACCCTAACCCTAACCCCAACCCTAACCCTAACCCTAACCCTAACCCTAACCCTAACCCCAACCCTAACCCTAACCCCAACCCTAACCCTAACCCTAACACTTACCCTAACCCCAACCCTAACCCTATACCTAACTCAACCCTAACCCTAACCCCAACCCTAACCCTAACCCTAACCCTAACCCTATACCTAACCCCAACCCTAACCCTAACCCTAACCCTAACCCTAACCCTAAGCCTAACACTAACACTAACCCTAACCCTATACCTAACCCCAACCCTAACCCTAACCCTAACCCTAACCCCAACCCTAACCCTAACCCCAACCCCAACCCTAACCCTATACCTAACCCCAACCCTAACCCTAACCCTAACCCTAACCCTAACCCTAACCCCAACCCTAACCCTATACCTAACCCCAACCCTAAGCCTAACCCTAACCCTAACCCCAACCCTAACCCTAACCCCAACCCCAACCCTAACCCTATACCTAACCCCAACCCTAACCCTAACCCTAACCCTAACCCTAACACTAACCCTAACCCCAACCCTAACCCTATACCTAACCCCAACCCTAACCCTAACCCCAACCCTAACCCTAACCCCAACACTAACCCTATACCTAACCCCAACCCTAAACCTAACCCTAACCCCAACCCTAACCCTAACCCTAACCCTAACCCTAACCCTAACCCTAACCCCAACCCTAACCCTATACCTAACTCAACCCTAACCCTAACCCCAACCCTAACCCTAACCGTAACCCTAACCCTAACCCTAACCCCAACCCTAACCCTAACCCTAACCCTAACCCTAACCCTAACCCCAACCCTAACCCTAACCCCAACCCTAACCCTAACCCTAACCCTAACCCTAACACTTACCCTAACCCCAACCCTAACCCTATACCTAACTCAACCCTAACCCTAACCCCAACCCTAACCCTAACCCTAACCCTAACCCCAACCCTAACCCTAACCCCAACCCTAACCCTAACCCTAACCCTAACCCTATACCTAACTCAACCCTAACCCTAACCTCAAGCCTAACCCTAACCCTAACCCTAACCCTATACCTAACCCCAAGCCTAACCCTAACCCTAACCCTAACCCTAACCCTAACCCTAACCCTAACCCTAACCCCAACCCTAACCCTATACCTAACCCCAACCCTAACCCTAACCCCAACCCTAACCCTAACCCCAACCCTAACCCTATACCTAACCCCAACCCTAAACCTAACCCTAACCCCAACCCTAACCCTAACCCTAACCCTAACCCTAACCCTAACCCTAACCCCAACCCTAACCCTATTCCTAACTCAACCCTAACCCTAACCCCAACCCTAACCCTAACCGTAACCCTAACCCTAACCCTAACCCTAACCCCAACCCTAACCCTAACCCTAACCCTAACCCTAACCCCAACCCTAACCCTAACCCCAACCCTAACCCTAACCCTAACCCTAACACTAACCCTAACCCCAACCCCAACCCTAACCCTATACCTAACTCAACCCTAACCCTAACCCTAACCCTAACCCTAACCCTAACCCTAACACTAACCCTAACCCTATACCTAACCCCAACCCTAACCCTAACCCCAACCCTAACCCTAACCCCAACCCTAACCCTAACCCTAACCCTAACACTAACCCTAACCCCAACCCCAACCCTAACCCTATACCTAACTCAACCCTAACCCTAACCCTAACCCTAACCCTAACCCTTACCCTAACCCTAACCCTAACCCTAACCCTAACCCCAACCCTAACCCTAACCCTAACCCTATACCTAACTCAACCCTAACCCTAACCCCAACCCTAACCCTAACCCTAACCCTAACCCTAACCCCAACCCTAACCCTAACCCCAAACCTAACCCTAACCCTAACCCTAACCCTAACCCTAACCCTAACCCTAACCCCAACCCTAACCCTATACCTAACTCAACCCTATCCCTAACCCCAACCCTAACCCTAACCCTAACCCTAACCCTAACCATAACCCTAACCCTAACCCTAACCCTAACCCTAACCCTAACCCTATACCTAACCCCAACCCTAACCCTAACCCTAACCCTAACCCCAACCCTAACCCTAACCCCAACCCTAACCCTATACCTAACCCCAACCCTAACCCTAACCCTAACCCTAACCCTAACCCTAACCCTAACCCCAACCCTAACCCTATACCTAACCCCAACCCTAACCCTAACCGCAACCCTAACCCTAACCCCAACCCTAACCCTATACCTAACCCCAACCCTAAACCTAACCCTAACCCCAACCCTAACCCTAACCCTAACCCTAACCCTAACCCTAACCCTAACCCTAACCCTAACCCCAACCCTAACCCTATACCTAACTCAACCCTAACCCTAACCCCAACCCTAACCCTAACCGTAACCCTAACCCTAACCCTAACCCTAACCCCAACCCTAACCCTAACCCTAACCCTAACCCTAACCCTAACCCTAACCCCAACCCTAACCCTAACCCCAACCCTAACCCTAACCCTAACCCTAACACTAACCCTAACCCCAACCCTAACCCTATACCTAACTCAACCCTAACCCTAACCCCAACCCTAACCCTAACCCTAACCCTAACCCTAACCCTAACCCCAACCCTAACCCTAACCCTAACCCTAACCCTAACCCTAACCCTAACCCTAACCCTAACCCTAACACTATCCCTAACCCTAACCCTAACCCTAACCCTAACCCCACCCTAACCCTAACCCTAACCCTATACCTAACTCAACCCTAACCCTAACCCCAACCCTAACCCTAACCCTAACCCTAACCCTAACCCCAACCCTAAACCTAACCCCAACCCTAACCCTAACCCTAACCCTATACCTAACTCAACCCTAACCCTAACCCCAACCCTAACCCTAACCCTAACCCTAACCCTAACCCTAACCCTAACCCCAACCCTAACCCTATACCTAACTCAACCCTAACCCTAACCCGAACCCGAACCCTAACCCTAACCCTAACCCCAACCCTAACCCTATACCTAACTCAACCCTAACACTAACCCTAACCCTAACCCTAACCCTAACCCTAACCCTAACCCTAACCCTATACCTAACTCAACCCTAACCCTAACCCCAAACCTAACCCTAACCCTAACCCTATACCTAACACCAACCCTAACCCTAACCCTAACCCTAACCCTAACCCTATACCTAACTTAACCCTAACCATAACCCCAACCCCAACCCTAACCCTAACCCCAACCCTAACCCTAACCCTAACCCTAACCCTAACCCTATACCTAACTCAACACTAACCCTAACCCCAACCCTAACCCTAACCCTAACCCTAACCCTAACCCTAACCCCAACCCTAACCCTAACCCTAACCCTAACCCCAAACCTAACCCTATACCTAACTCAACCCTAACCCTAACCCTAACCCCAACCCTAACCCTAACCCCAACCCTAACCCTAACCCTAACCCTATACCTAATTCAACCCTAACCCTAACCCCAACCCTAACCCTAACCCTAACCCTAACCCTAACCCCAACCCTAACCCTAACCCCAACCCTAACCCTAACCCTAACCCTAACCCTAACCCTATACCTAACTCAACCCTAACCCTAACCCCAACCCTAACCCTAACCCTAACCCTAACCCTATCCCTAACCCCAACCCTAACCCTATACCTAACTCAACCCTAACCCTAACCCTAACCCTAACCCCAACCCTAACCCTATACCTAACTCAACCCTAACCCTAACCCTAACCCTAACCCTAACCCCAACCCTAACCCTAACCCTAACCCTAACCCCAACCCTAACCCTAACCCCAACCTTAACCCTATACATAACTCAACCCTAACCCTAACCCTAACCCTAACCATAACCCTAACCCTAACCCCAACCCTAACCCTATACCTAACTCAACCCTAACCCTAACCCTAACCCTAACCCTAACCCTAACCCTA
>NC_139471.1:30362500-30372500 GCF_057233095.1 Heloderma suspectum | reverse complement strand
TAACCCTAACCCTAACCCTAACCCTAACCCCAACCCTAACCCTATTCCTAACTCAACCCTTACCCTAACCCCAACCCTAACCCTAACCGTAACCCTAACCCTAACCCTAACCCTAACCCTAATCCTAACCCCAACCCTAACCCTAACCCTAACCCTAACCCCAACCCTAACCCTAACCCCAACCCTAACCCTAACCCTAACCCTAACACTAACACTAACCCCAACCCCAACCCTAACCCTATACCTAACTCAACCCTAACCCTAACCCTAACCCTAACCCTAACCCTAACACTAACCCTAACCCTATACCTAACCCCAACCCTAACCCTAACCCCAACCCTAACCCTATACCTAACCCCAACCCTAAACCTAACCCTAACCCCAACCCTAACCCTAACCCTAACCCTAACCCTAACCCTAACCCTATACCTAACCCCAACCCTAACCCTAACCCTAACCCTAACCCTAACCCTAACCCTAACCCCAACCCTAACCCTAACCCTATCCCTATACCTAACCCCAACCCTAACCCTAACCCCAACCCTAACCCTAACCCTAACCCTAACCCCAACCCTAACCCTAACCCTAACCCCAACCCTAACCCCAACCCTAACCCTATACCTAACTCAACCCTAACCCTAACCCCAACCCTAACCCTAACCCTAACCCTAACCCTATACCTAACCCCAACCCTAACCCTAACCCTAACCCTAACCCTAACCCTAACACTAACACTAACACTAACCCTATACCTAACCCCAACCCTAACCCTAACCCTAACCTTAACCCCAACCCTAACCCTAACCCCAACCCCAACCCTAACCCTATACCTAACCCCAACCCTAACCCTAACCCTAACCCTAACCCTAACCCTAACCCCAACCCTAACCCTATACCTAACCCCAACCCTAACCCTAACCCTAACCCTAACCCCAACCCTAACCCTAACCCCAACCCCAACCCTAACCCTATACCTAACCCCAACCCTAACCCTAACCCTAACCCTAACCCTAACACTAACCCTAACCCCAACCCTAACCCTATACCTAACCCGAACCCTAACCCTAACCCCAACCCTAACCCTAACACCAACACTAACCCTATACCTAACCCCAACCCTAAACCTAACCCTAACCCTAACCCTAACCCTAACCCTAACCCTAACCCTAACCCCAACCCTAACCCTATACCTAACTCAACCCTAACCCTAACCCCAACCCTAACCCTAACCGTAACCCTAACCCTAACCCTAACCCCATCCCTAACCCTAACCCTAACCCTAACCCTAACCCTAACCCCAACCCTAACCCTAACCCCAACCCTAACCCTAACCCTAACCCTAACACTTACCCTAACCCCATCCCTAACCCTATACCTAACTCAACCCTAACCCTAACCCCAACCCTAACCCTAACCCTAACCCTAACCCTAACCCCAACCCTAACCCTAACCCCAACCCCAACCCTAACCCTAACCCTAACCCTAACCCTATACCTAACTCAACCCTAACCCTAACCCCAACCCTAACCCTAACCCTATACCTAACCCCAACCCTAACCCTAACCCTAACCCTAACCCTAACCCTAACCCTAACCCTGACCCCAACCCTAACCCTATACCTAACCCCAACCCTAACCCTATCCCCAACCCTAACCCTAACCCCAACCCTAACCCTATACCTAACCCCAACCCTAAAGCTAACCCTAACCCCAACCCTAACCCTAACCCTAACCCTAACCCTAACCCTAACCCTAACCCCAACCCTAACCCTATTCCTAACTCAACCCTAACCCTAACCCCAACCCTAACCCTAACCGTAACCCTAACCCTAACCCTAACCCTAATCCTAACCCCAACCCTAACCCTAACCCTAACCCTAACCCCAACCCTAACCCTAACCCCAACCCTAACCCTAACCCTAACCCTAACACTAACACTAACCCCAACCCCAACCCTAACCCTATACCTAACTCAACCCTAACCCTAACCCTAACCCTAACCCTAACCCTAACCCTAACCCTAACACTAACCCTAACCCTATACCTAACCCCAACCCTAACCCTAACCCCAACCCTAACCCTATACCTAACCCCAACCCTAAACCTAACCCTAACCCCAACCCTAACCCTAACCCTAACCCTAACCCTAACCCTAACCCTAACCCCAACCCTAACCCTATACCTAACTCAACCCTAACCCTAACCCCAACCCTAACCCTAACCGTAACCCTAACCCTAACCCTAACCCTAACCCTAACCCTAACCCTAACCCCAACCCTAACCCTAACCCTAACCCTAACCCTAACCCTAACCCTAACCCCAACCCTAACCCTAACCCCAACCCTAACCCTAACCCTAACCCTAACACTAACCCTAACCCCAACCCTAAACCTATACCTAACTCAACCCTAACCCTAACCCCAACCCTAACCCTAACCCTAACCCTAACCCTAACCCTAACCCTAACCCTTACCCTAACCCTAACCCTAACCCTAACCCCAACCCTAACCCTAACCCTAACCCTATACCTAACTCAACCCTAACACTAACCCCAACCCTAACCCTAACCCTAACCTTAACCCTAACCCTAACCCCAACCCTAACCCTAACCCCAACCCTAACCCTAACCCTAACCCTAACCCTAACCCTAACCCTAACCCCAACCCTAACCCTATACCTAACTCAACCCTATCCCTAACCCCAACCCTAACCCCAACCCTAACCCTAACCCTAACCCCAACCCTAACCCTATACCTAACCCCAACCCTAACCCTAACCCTAACCCTAACCCTAACCCTAACCCTAACCCTAACACTAACACTAACCCTAACCCTATACCTAACCCCAACCCTAACCCTAACCCTAACCTTAACCCCAACCCTAACCCTAACCCCAACCCCAACCCTAACCCTATACCTAACCCCAACCCTAACCCTAACCCTAACCCTAACCCTAACCCTAACCCTAACCCCAACCCTAACCCTATACCTAACCCCAACCCTAACCCTAACCCTAACCCTAACCCCAACCCTAACCCTAACCCCAACCCCAACCCTAACCCTATACCTAACCCCAACCCTAACCCTAACCCTAACCCTAACCCTAACACTAACCCTAACCCCAACCCTAACCCTATACCTAACCCCAACCCTAACCCTAACCCCAACCCTAACCCTAACCCCAACACTAACCCTATACCTAACCCCAACCCTAAACCTAACCCTAACCCCAACCCTAACCCTAACCCTAACCCTAACCCTAACCCTAACCCCAACCCTAACCCTATACCTAACTCAACCCTAACCCTAACCCCAACCCTAACCCTAACCGTAACCCTAACCCTAACCCTAACCCCATCCCTAACCCTAACCCTAACCCTAACCCTAACCCCAACCCTAACCCTAACCCCAACCCTAACCCTAACCCTAACCCTAACACTTACCCTAACCCCATCCCTAACCCTATACCTAACTCAACCCTAACCCTAACCCCAACCCTAACCCTAACCCTAACCCTAACCCTAACCCCAACCCTAACCCTAACCCCAACCCTAACCCTAACCCTAACCCTATACCTAACTCAACCCTAACCCTAACCCCAACCCTAACCCTAACCCTAACCCTAACCCTATACCTAACCCCAACCCTAACCCTAACCCTAACCCTAACCCTAACCCTAACCCTGACCCCAACCCTAACCCTATACCTAACCCCAACCCTAACCCTAACCCCAACCCTAACCCTAACCCCAACCCTAACCCTATACCTAACCCCAACCCTAAACCTAACCCTAACCCCAACCCTAACCCTAACCCTAACCCTAACCCTAACCCTAACCCTAACCCCAACCCTAACCCTATTCCTAACTCAACCCTAACCCTAACCCCAACCCTAACCCTAACCGTAACCCTAACCCTAACCCTAACCCTAACCCTAACCCCAACCCTAACCCTAACCCTAACCCTAACCCCAACCCTAACCCTAACCCCAACCCTAACCCTAACCCTAACCCTAACCCTAACACTAACACTAACCCCAACCCCAACCCTAACCCTATACCTAACTCAACCCTAACCCTAACCCTAACCCTAACCCTAACACTAACCCTAACCCTATACCTAACCCCAACCCTAACCCTAACCCCAACCCTAACCCTATACCTAACCCCAACCCTAAACCTAACCCTAACCCCAACCCTAACCCTAACCCTAACCCTAACCCTAACCCTAACCCTAACCCCAACCCTAACCCTATACCTAACTCAACCCTAACCCTAACCCCAACCCTAACCCTAACCGTAACCCTAACCCTAACCCTAACCCTAACCCCAACCCTAACCCTAACCCTAACCCTAACCCTAACCCTAACCCCAACCCTAACCCTAACCCCAACCCTAACCCTAACCCTAACCCTAACACTAACCCTAACCCCAACCCTAAACCTATACCTAACTCAACCCTAACCCTAACCCCAACCCTAACCCTAACCCTAACCCTAACCCTAACCCTAACCCTAACCCTTACCCTAACCCTAACCCTAACCCTAACCCCAACCCTAACCCTAACCCTAACCCTATACCTAACTCAACCCTAACACTAACCCCAACCCTAACCCTAACCCTAACCCTAACCCTAACCCTAACCCTAACCCCAACCCTAACCCTAACCCCAACCCTAACCCTAACCCTAACCCTAACCCCAACCCTAACCCTATACATAACTCAACCCTATCCCTAACCCCAACCCTAACCCTAACCCTAACCCTAACCCTAACCATAACCCTAACCCTAACCCTAACCCTAACCCCAACCCTAACCCTAACCCCAACCCTAACCCTAACCCTAACCCTAACACTAACACTAACCCCAACCCCAACCCTAACCCTATACCTAACTCAACCCTAACCCTAACCCTAACCCTAACCCTAACCCTAACCCTAACACTAACCCTAACCCTATACCTAACCCCAACCCTAACCCTAACCCCAACCCTAACCCTATACCTAACCCCAACCCTAAACCTAACCCTAACCCCAACCCTAACCCTAACCCTAACCCTAACCCTAACCCCAACCCTAACCCTATACCTAACTCAACCCTAACCCTAACCCCAACCCTAACCCTAACCGTAACCCTAACCCTAACCCTAACCCCAACCCTAACCCTAACCCTAACCCTAACCCTAACCCTAACCCCAACCCTAACCCTAACCCCAACCCTAACCCTAACCCTAACCCTAACACTAACCCTAACCCCAACCCTAAACCTATACCTAACTCAACCCTAACCCTAACCCCAACCCTAACCCTAACCCTAACCCTAACCCTAACCCCAACCCTAACCCTAACCCTAACCCTAACCCTAACCCTAACCCTAACCCTTACCCTAACCCTAACCCTAACCCTAACCCCAACCCTAACCCTAACCCTATACCTAACTCAACCCTAACCCTAACCCCAACCCTAACCCTAACCCTAACCCTAACCCTAACCCTAACCCTAACCCTAACCCCAACCCTAACCCTAACCCCAACCCTAACCCTAACCCTAACCCTAACCCTAACCCTAACCCCAACCCTAACCCTATACCTAACTCAACCCTATCCCTAACCCCAACCCTAACCCTAACCCTAACCCTAACCCTAACCCTAACCCTAACCCTAACCCGAACCCTAACCCTAACCCTAACCCTATACCTAACCCCAACCGTAACCCTAACCCTAACCCTAACCCCAACCCTAACCCTAACCCCAACCCTAACCCTATACCTAACCCCAACCCTAACCCTAACCCTAACCCTAACCCTAACCCCAACCCTAACCCTATACCTAACCCCAACCCTAACCCTAACCGCAACCCTAACCCTAACCCCAACCCTAACCCTATACCTAACCCCAACCCTAAACCTAACCCTAACCCCAACCCTAACCCTAACCCTAACCCTAACCCTAACCCTAACCCTAACCCCAACCCTAACCCTATACCTAACTCAACCCTAACCCTAACCCCAACCCTAACCCTAACCGTAACCCTAACCCTAACCCTAACCCTAACCCCAACCCTAACCCTAACCCTAACCCTAACCCTAACCCTAACCCCAACCCTAACCCTAACCCCAACCCTAACCCTAACCCTAACCCTAACACTAACCCTAACCCCAACCCTAACCCTATACCTAACTCAACCCTAACCCTAACCCCAACCCTAACCCTAAATCTAACCCTAACCCTAACCCTAACCCTAACCCCAACCCTAACCCTAACCCTAACCCTAACCCTAACCCTAACCCTAACCCCAACCCTAACCCTAACCGTAACCCTAACCCTAACCCTAACCCCAACCCTAAACCTAACCCCAACCCTAACCCTAACCCTATACCTAACTCAACCCTAACCCTAACCCCAACCCTAACCCTAACCCTAACCCTAACCCTAACCCCAACCCTAACCCTATACCTAACTCAACCCTAACCCTAACCCTAACCCGAACCCTAACCCTAACCCTAACCCCAACCCTAACCCTATACCTAACTCAACCCTAACACTAACCCTAAACCTAACCCTAAACCTAACCCTAACCCTAACCCTAACCCTAACCCTAACCCTATACCTAACTCAACCCTAACCCTAACCCCAACCCTAACCCTAACCCTAACCCTAACCCTAACCCTATACCTAACACCAACCCTAACCCTAACCCTAACCCTAACCCTAACCCTATACCTAACTCAACCCTAACCATAACCCCAACCCCAACCCTAACCCTAACCCCAACCCTAACCCTAATCCTAACCCTAACCCTATACCTAACTCAACCCTAACCCTAACCCCAACCCTAACCCTAACCCTAACCCTAACCCTAACCCTAACCCCAACCCTAACCCTAACCCTAACCCTAACCCCAACCCCAACCCTAACCCTATACCTAACTCAACCCTAACCCTAACCCTAACCCCAACCCTAACCCTAACCCCAACCCTAACCCTAACCCTAACCCTAACCCTATACCTAACTCAACCCTAACCCTAACCCCAACCCTAACCCTAACCCTAACCCTAACCCTAACCCCAACCCTAACCCTAACCCCAACCCTAACCCTAACCCTAACCTTAACCCTAACCCTATACCTAACTCAACCCTAACCCTAACCCCAACCCTAACCCTAACCCTAACCCTAACCCTATCCCTAACCCCAACCCTAACCCTATACCTAACTCAACCCTAACCCTAACCCTAACCCTAACCCTAACCCCAACCCTAACCCTATACCTAACTCAACCCTAACCCTAACCCTAACCCTAACCCTAACCCTAACCCCAACCCTAACCCTAACCCTAACCCTAACCCTAACCCCAACCTTAACCCTATACATAACTCAACCCTAACCCTAACCCTAACCCTAACCCTAACCCTAACCCTAACCCCAACCCTAACCCTATACCTAACTCAACCCTAACCCTAACCCTAACCCTAACCCTAACCCTATACCTAACTCAACCCTAACCCTAACCCCAACCCTAACCCTAACTCAACCCTAACCCTAACCCTAACCCTCACCCTAACACTAACCCTAACCCTAACCCTAACCCTAACCCCAACCCTAACCCTATACCTAACTCAACCCTAACCCTAACCCTAACACTAACCCTAACCCTAACCCTAACCCCAACCCTAACCCTAACCCTAACCCCAACCCTAACCCTAACCCTAACCCTAACCCTAACCCTATGCCTAACTCAACCCTAACCCTAACCCCAACCCTAACCCTAACCCCAACCCTAACCCTAACCCTAACCCTAACCCTAACCCTAACGCTAACCCCAACCCTAACCCTAACCCTAACCCTAACCCTAACCCCAACCCTAACCCTATACCTAACTCAACCCTAACCCTAACCCAAACCCTAACCCTAACCCTAACCGTAACCGTAACCCTAACCCTAACCCTAACCCCAACCCTAACCCTAACCCTAACCCTAACCCTAACCCTAACCCCAACCCTAACCCTAACCCCAACCCTAACCCTAACCCTAACACTTACCCTAACCCCAACCCTAACCCTATACCTAACTCAACCCTAACCCTAACCCCAACCCTAACCCTAACCCTAACCCTAACCCTAACCCCAACCCTAACCCTAACCCCAACCCTAACCCTAACCCTAACCCTATACCTAACTCAACCCTAACCCTAACCCCAACCCTAACCCTAACCCTAACCCTAACCCTATTCCTAACCCCAACCCTAACCCTAACCCTAACCCTAACCCTAACACTAACACTAACCCTAACCCTATACCTAACCCCAACCCTAACCCTAACCCTAACCCTAACCCCAACCCTAACCCTAACCCCAACCCCAACCCTAACCCTATACCTAACCCCAACCCTAACCCTAACCCTAACCCTAACCCTAACCCTAACCCCAACCCTAACCCTATACCTAACCCCAACCCTAACCCTAACCCTAACCCTAACCCCAACCCTAACCCTAACCCCAACCCCAACCCTAACCCTATACCTAACCCCAACCCTAACCCTAACCCTAACCCTAACCCTAACCCTAACCCTAACCCCAACCCTAACCCTATACCTAACCCCAACCCTAACCCTAACCCCAACCCTAACCCTAACCCCAACACTAACCCTATACCTAACCCCAACCCTAAACCTAACCCTAACCCCAACCCTAACCCTAACCCTAACCCTAACCCTAACCCCAACCCTAACCCTATACCTAACTCAACCCTAACCCTAACCCCAACCCTAAACCTAACCGTAACCCTAACCCTAACCCTAACCCCAACCCTAACCCTAACCCTAACCCTAACCCTAACCCTAACCCCAACCCTAACCCTAACCCCAACCCTAACCCTAACCCTAACACTTACCCTAACCCCAACCCTAACCCTATACCTAACTCAACCCTAACCCTAACCCCAACCCTAACCCTAACCCTAACCCTAACCCTATACCTAACCCCAACCCTAACCCTAACCCTAACCCTAACCCTAACCCTAACCCTAACACTAACACTAACCCTAACCCTATACCTAACCCCAACCCTAACCCTAACCCTAACCCTAACCCCAACCCTAACCCTAACCCCAACCCCAACCCTAACCCTATACCTAACCCCAACCCTAACCCTAACCCTAACCCTAACCCTAACCCTAACCCCAACCCTAACCCTATACCTAACCCCAACCCTAAGCCTAACCCTAACCCTAACCCCAACCCTAACCCTAACCCCAACCCCAACCCTAACCCTATACCTAACCCCAACCCTAACCCTAACCCTAACCCTAACCCTAACACTAACCCTAACACCAACCCTAACCCTATACCTAACCCCAACCCTAACCCTAACCCCAACCCTAACCCTAACCCCAACACTAACCCTATACCTAACCCCAACCCTAAACCTAACCCTAACCCCAACCCTAACCCTAACCCTAACCCTAACCCTAACCCTAACCCCAACCCTAACCCTATACCTAACTCAACCCTAACCCTAACCCCAACCCTAACCCTAACCGTAACCCTAACCCTAACCCTAACCCCAACCCTAACCCTAACCCTAACCCTAACCCTAACCCTAACCCTAACCCCAACCCTAACCCTAACCCCAACCCTAACCCTAACCCTAACCCTAACACTTACCCTAACCCCAACCCTAACCCTATACCTAACTCAACCCTAACCCTAACCCCAACCCTAACCCTAACCCTAACCCTAACCCCAACCCTAACCCTAACCCCAACCCTAACCCTAACCCTAACCCTATACCTAACTCAACCCTAACCCTAACCCCAAGCCTAACCCTAACCCTAACCCTAACCCTATACCTAACCCCAAGCCTAACCCTAACCCTAACCCTAACCCTAACCCTAACCCTAACCCTAACCCTAACCCCAACCCTAACCCTATACCTAACCCCAACCCTAACCCTAACCCCAACCCTAACCCTAACCCCAACCCTAACCCTATACCTAACCCCAACCCTAA
>NC_139471.1:30352500-30355000 GCF_057233095.1 Heloderma suspectum | reverse complement strand
CCTAACCCCAACCCTAACCCTATACCTAACTCAACCCTAACCCTAACCCCAACCCTAAACCTAACCGTAACCCTAACCCTAACCCTAACCCCAACCCTAACCCTAACCCTAACCCTAACCCTAACCCTAACCCCAACCCTAACCCTAACCCCAACCCTAACCCTAACCCTAACCCTAACACTTACCCTAACCCCAACCCTAACCCTATACCTAACTCAACCCTAACCCTAACCCCAACCCTAACCCTAACCCTAACCCTAACCCTATACCTAACCCCAACCCTAACCCTAACCCTAACCCTAACCCTAACACTAACACTAACACTAACCCTGTACCTAACCCCAACCCTAACCCTAACCCTAACCTTAACCCCAACCCTAACCCTAACCCCAACCCCAACCCTAACCCTATACCTAACCCCAACCCTAACCCTAACCCTAACCCTAACCCTAACCCCAACCCTAACCCTATACCTAACCCCAACCCTAACCCTAACCCTAACCCTAACCCCAACCCTAACCCTAACCCCAACCCCAACCCTAACCCTATACCTAACCCCAACCCTAACCCTAACCCTAACCCTAACCCTAACACTAACCCTAACCCCAACCCTAACCCTATACCTAACCCCAACCCTAACCCTAACCCCAACCCTAACCCTAACCCCAACACTAACCCTATACCTAACCCCAACCCTAAACCTAACCCTAACCCCAACCCTAACCCTAACCCTAACCCTAACCCTAACCCTAACCCTAACCCCAACCCTAACCCTATACCTAAGTCAACCCTAACCCTAACCCCAACCCTAACCCTAACCGTAACCCTAACCCTAACCCTAACCCCATCCCTAACCCTAACCCTAACCCTAACCCTAACCCCAACCCTAACCCTAACCCCAACCCTAACCCTAACCCTAACCCTAACACTTACCCTAACCCCATCCCTAACCCTATACCTAACTCAACCCTAACCCTAACCCCAACCCTAACCCTAACCCTAACCCTAACCCTAACCCCAACCCTACCCTAACCCCAACCCCAACCCTAACCCTAACCCTAACCCTATACCTAACTCAACCCTAACCCTAACCCCAACCCTAACCCTAACCCTATACCTAACCCCAACCCTAACCCTAACCCTAACCCTAACCCTAACCCTGACCCCAACCCTAACCCTATACCTAACCCCAACCCTAACCCTAACCCCAACCCTAACCCTAACCCCAACCCTAACCCTATACCTAACCCCAACCCTAAACCTAACCCTAACCCCAACCCTAACCCTAACCCTAACCCTAACCCTAACCCTAACCCTAACCCCAACCCTAACCCTATTCCTAACTCAACCCTAACCCTAACCCCAACCCTAACCCTAACCGTAACCCTAACCCTAACCCTAACCCTAATCCTAACCCCAACCCTAACCCTAACCCTAACCCTAACCCCAACCCTAACCCTAACCCCAACCCTAACCCTAACCCTAACCCTAACACTAACACTAACCCCAACCCCAACCCTAACCCTATACCTAACTCAACCCTAACCCTAACCCTAACCCTAACCCTAACCCTAACCCTAACCCTAACCCTAACACTAACCCTAACCCTATACCTAACCCCAACCCTAACCCTAACCCCAACCCTAACCCTATACCTAACCCCAACCCTAAACCTAACCCTAACCCCAACCCTAACCCTAACCCTAACCCTAACCCTAACCCTAACCCCAACCCTAACCCTATACCTAACTCAACCCTAACCCTAACCCCAACCCTAACCCTAACCGTAACCCTAACCCTAACCCTAACCCTAACCCTAACCCTAACCCTAACCCCAACCCTAACCCTAACCCTAACCCTAACCCTAACCCTAACCCTAACCCCAACCCTAACCCTAACCCCAACCCTAACCCTAACCCTAACCCTAACACTAACCCTAACCCCAACCCTAAACCTATACCTAACTCAGCCCTAACCCTAACCCCAACCCTAACCCTAACCCTAACCCTAACCCTAACCCTAACCCTTACCCTAACCCTAACCCTAACCCTAACCCCAACCCTAACCCTAACCCTAACCCTATACCTAACTCAACCCTAACACTAACCCCAACCCTAACCCTAACCCTAACCCTAACCCTAACCCTAACCCTAACCCCAACCCTAACCCTAACCCCAACCCTAACCCTAACCCTAACCCTAACCCTAACCCTAACCCTAACCCCAACCCTAACCCTATACCTAACTCAACCCTATCCCTAACCCCAACCCTAACCCCAACCCTAACCCTAACCCTAACCCTAACCCTAACCCTATACCTAACCCCAACCCTAACCCTAACCCTAACCCTAACCCTAACCCTAACCCTAACCCTAACACTAACCCTAACCCTATACCTAACCCCAACCCTAACCCTAACCCTAACCTTAACCCCAACCCTAACCCTAACCCCAACCCCAACCCTAACCCTATACCTAACCCCAACCCTAACCCTAACCCTA
>NC_139471.1:30327500-30332500 GCF_057233095.1 Heloderma suspectum | reverse complement strand
CCTAACCCTAACCCTAACCCCAACCCTAACCCTATACCTAACTCAACCCTAACCCTAACCCCAACCCTAACCCTAACCGTAACCCTAACCCTAACCCTAACCCTAACCCTAACCCTAACCCCAACCCTAACCCTAACCCTAACCCTAACCCTAACCCTAACCCTAACCCCAACCCTAACCCTAACCCCAACCCTAACCCTAACCCTAACCCTAACACTAACCCTAACCCCAACCCTAAACCTATACCTAACTCAACCCTAACCCTAACCCCAACCCTAACCCTAACCCTAACCCTAACCCTAACCCTAACCCTAACCCTTACCCTAACCCTAACCCTAACCCTAACCCCAACCCTAACCCTAACCCTAACCCTATACCTAACTCAACCCTAACACTAACCCCAACCCTAACCCTAACCCTAACCCTAACCCTAACCCTAACCCCAACCCTAACCCTAACCCCAACCCTAACCCTAACCCTAACCCTAACCCTAACCCTAACCCTAACCCCAACCCTAACCCTATACCTAACTCAACCCTATCCCTAACCCCAACCCTAACCCCAACCCTAACCCTAACCCTAACCCCAACCCTAACCCTATACCTAACCCCAACCCTAACCCTAACCCTAACCCTAACCCTAACCCTAACCCTAACACTAACACTAACCCTAACCCTATACCTAACCCCAACCCTAACCCTAACCCTAACCTTAACCCCAACCCTAACCCTAACCCCAACCCCAACCCTAACCCTATACCTAACCCCAACCCTAACCCTAACCCTAACCCTAACCCTAACCCTAACCCTAACCCCAACCCTAACCCTATACCTAACCCCAACCCTAACCCTAACCCTAACCCTAACCCCAACCCTAACCCTAACCCCAACCCCAACCCTAACCCTATACCTAACCCCAACCCTAACCCTAACCCTAACCCTAACCCTAACACTAACCCTAACCCCAACCCTAACCCTATACCTAACCCCAACCCTAACCCTAACCCCAACCCTAACCCTAACCCCAACACTAACCCTATACCTAACCCCAACCCTAAACCTAACCCTAACCCCAACCCTAACCCTAACCCTAACCCTAACCCTAACCCTAACCCCAACCCTAACCCTATACCTAACTCAACCCTAACCCTAACCCCAACCCTAACCCTAACCGTAACCCTAACCCTAACCCTAACCCCATCCCTAACCCTAACCCTAACCCTAACCCTAACCCTAACCCCAACCCTAACCCTAACCCCAACCCTAACCCTAACCCTAACCCTAACACTTACCCTAACCCCATCCCTAACCCTATACCTAACTCAACCCTAACCCTAACCCCAACCCTAACCCTAACCCTAACCCTAACCCTAACCCCAACCCTAACCCTAACCCCAACCCTAACCCTAACCCTAACCCTATACCTAACTCAACCCTAACCCTAACCCCAACCCTAACCCTAACCCTAACCCTAACCCTATACCTAACCCCAACCCTAACCCTAACCCTAACCCTAACCCTAACCCTAACCCTGACCCCAACCCTAACCCTATACCTAACCCCAACCCTAACCCTAACCCCAACCCTAACCCTAACCCCAACCCTAACCCTATACCTAACCCCAACCCTAAACCTAACCCTAACCCCAACCCTAACCCTAACCCTAACCCTAACCCTAACCCTAACCCTAACCCCAACCCTAACCCTATTCCTAACTCAACCCTAACCCTAACCCCAACCCTAACCCTAACCGTAACCCTAACCCTAACCCTAACCCTAACCCCAACCCTAACCCTAACCCTAACCCTAACCCCAACCCTAACCCTAACCCCAACCCTAACCCTAACCCTAACCCTAACCCTAACACTAACACTAACCCCAACCCCAACCCTAACCCTATACCTAACTCAACCCTAACCCTAACCCTAACCCTAACCCTAACACTAACCCTAACCCTATACCTAACCCCAACCCTAACCCTAACCCCAACCCTAACCCTATACCTAACCCCAACCCTAAACCTAACCCTAACCCCAACCCTAACCCTAACCCTAACCCTAACCCTAACCCTAACCCCAACCCTAACCCTATACCTAACTCAACCCTAACCCTAACCCCAACCCTAACCCTAACCGTAACCCTAACCCTAACCCTAACCCTAACCCCAACCCTAACCCTAACCCTAACCCTAACCCTAACCCTAACCCCAACCCTAACCCTAACCCCAACCCTAACCCTAACCCTAACACTAACCCTAACCCCAACCCTAAACCTATACCTAACTCAACCCTAACCCTAACCCCAACCCTAACCCTAACCCTAACCCTAACCCTAACCCTAACCCTTACCCTAACCCTAACCCTAACCCTAACCCCAACCCTAACCCTAACCCTAACCCTATACCTAACTCAACCCTAACACTAACCCCAACCCTAACCCTAACCCTAACCCTAACCCTAACCCTAACCCCAACCCTAACCCTAACCCCAACCCTAACCCTAACCCTAACCCTAACCCCAACCCTAACCCTATACATAACTCAACCCTATCCCTAACCCCAACCCTAACCCTAACCCTAACCCTAACCCTAACCATAACCCTAACCCTAACCCTAACCCTAACCCCAACCCTAACCCTAACCCCAACCCTAACCCTAACCCTAACCCTAACACTAACACTAACCCCAACCCCAACCCTAACCCTATACCTAACTCAACCCTAACCCTAACCCTAACCCTAACCCTAACCCTAACCCTAACACTAACCCTAACCCTATACCTAACCCCAACCCTAACCCTAACCCCAACCCTAACCCTATACCTAACCCCAACCCTAAACCTAACCCTAACCCCAACCCTAACCCTAACCCTAACCCTAACCCTAACCCCAACCCTAACCCTATACCTAACTCAACCCTAACCCTAACCCCAACCCTAACCCTAACCGTAACCCTAACCCTAACCCTAACCCTAACCCCAACCCTAACCCTAACCCTAACCCTAACCCTAACCCTAACCCTAACCCCAACCCTAACCCTAACCCCAACCCTAACCCTAACCCTAACCCTAACACTAACCCTAACCCCAACCCTAAACCTATACCTAACTCAACCCTAACCCTAACCCCAACCCTAACCCTAACCCTAACCCTAACCCTAACCCTAACCCCAACCCTAACCCTAACCCTAACCCTAACCCTAACCCTAACCCTAACCCTTACCCTAACCCTAACCCTAACCCTAACCCCAACCCTAACCCTAACCCTATACCTAACTCAACCCTAACCCTAACCCCAACCCTAACCCTAACCCTAACCCTAACCCTAACCCTAACCCTAACCCTAACCCCAACCCTAACCCTAACCCCAACCCTAACCCTAACCCTAACCCTAACCCTAACCCTAACCCTAACCCTAACCCTAACCCCAACCCTAACCCTATACCTAACCCCAACCCTAACCCTAACCCCAACCCTAACCCTAACCCCAACCCTAACCCTATACCTAACCCCAACCCTAAACCTAACCCTAACCCCAACCCTAACCCTAACCCTAACCCTAACCCTAACCCTAACCCTAACCCCAACCCTAACCCTATTCCTAACTCAACCCTAACCCTAACCCCAACCCTAACCCTAACCGTAACCCTAACCCTAACCCTAACCCTAACCCCAACCCTAACCCTAACCCTAACCCTAACCCTAACCCCAACCCTAACCCTAACCCCAACCCTAACCCTAACCCTAACCCTAACACTAACCCTAACCCCAACCCCAACCCTAACCCTATACCTAACTCAACCCTAACCCTAACCCTAACCCTAACCCTAACCCTAACACTAACCCTAACCCTATACCTAACCCCAACCCTAACCCTAACCCCAACCCTAACCCTAACCCCAACCCTAACCCTAACCCTAACCCTAACACTAACCCTAACCCTAACCCCAACCCCAACCCTAACCCTATACCTAACTCAACCCTAACCCTAACCCTAACCCTAACCCTTACCCTAACCCTAACCCTAACCCCAACCCTAACCCTAACCCTAACCCTAACCCTATACCTAACTCAACCCTAACCCTAACCCCAACCCTAACCCTAACCCTAACCCTAACCCTAACCCCAACCCTAACCCTAACCCCAAACCTAACCCTAACCCTAACCCTAACCCTAACCCTAACCCTAACCCTAACCCCAACCCTAACCCTATACCTAACTCAACCCTATCCCTAACCCCAACCCTAACCCTAACCCTAACCCTAACCATAACCCTAACCCTAACCCTAACCCTAACCCTAACCCTAACCCTATACCTAACCCCAACCCTAACCCTAACCCTAACCCTAACCCCAACCCTAACCCTAACCCCAACCCTAACCCTATACCTAACCCCAACCCTAACCCTAACCCTAACCCTAACCCTAACCCTAACCCTAACCCCAACCCTAACCCTATACCTAACCCCAACCCTAACCCTAACCGCAACCCTAACCCTAACCCCAACCCTAACCCTATACCTAACCCCAACCCTAAACCTAACCCTAACCCCAACCCTAACCCTAACCCTAACCCTAACCCTAACCCTAACCCTAACCCTAACCCCAACCCTAACCCTATACCTAACTCAACCCTAACCCTAACCCCAACCCTAACCCTAACCGTAACCCTAACCCTAACCCTAACCCTAACCCCAACCCTAACCCTAACCCTAACCCTAACCCTAACCCCAACCCTAACCCTAACCCCAACCCTAACCCTAACCCTAACCCTAACCCTAACCCTAACCCCAACCCTAAGCCTATACCTAACTCAACCCTAACCCTAACCCCAACCCTAACCCTAACCCTAACCCTAACCCTAACCCTAACCCCAACCCTAACCCTAACCCTAACCCTTACCCTAACCCTAACCCTAACACTATCCCTAACCCTAACCCTAACCCTAACCCTAACCCTAACCCCACCCTAACCCTAACCCTAACCCTATACCTAACTCAACCCTA
>NC_139471.1:30315000-30317500 GCF_057233095.1 Heloderma suspectum | reverse complement strand
CTAACCCTATACCTAACTCAACCCTAACCCTAACCCCAACCCTAACCCTAACCCTAACCCTAACCCTATACCTAACCCCAACCCTAACCCTAACCCTAACCCTAACCCTAACCCTAACCCTAACCCTAACACTAACACTAACCCTAACCCTATACCTAACCCCAACCCTAACCCTAACCCTAACCCTAACCCCAACCCTAACCCTAACCCCAACCCCAACCCTAACCCTATACCTAACCCCAACCCTAACCCTAACCCTAACCCTAACCCTAACCCTAACCCCAACCCTAACCCTATACCTAACCCCAACCCTAAGCCTAACCCTAACCCTAACCCCAACCCTAACCCTAACCCCAACCCCAACCCTAACCCTATACCTAACCCCAACCCTAACCCTAACCCTAACCCTAACCCTAACACTAACCCTAACCCCAACCCTAACCCTATACCTAACCCCAACCCTAACCCTAACCCCAACCCTAACCCTAACCCCAACACTAACCCTATACCTAACCCCAACCCTAAACCTAACCCTAACCCCAACCCTAACCCTAACCCTAACCCTAACCCTAACCCAAACCCTAACCCCAACCCTAACCCTATACCTAACTCAACCCTAACCCTAACCCCAACCCTAACCCTAACCGTAACCCTAACCCTAACCCTAACCCCAACCCTAACCCTAACCCTAACCCTAACCCTAACCCTAACCCTAACCCCAACCCTAACCCTAACCCCAACCCTAACCCTAACCCTAACCCTAACACTTACCCTAACCCCAACCCTAACCCTATACCTAACTCAACCCTAACCCTAACCCCAACCCTAACCCTAACCCTAACCCTAACCCCAACCCTAACCCTAACCCCAACCCTAACCCTAACCCTAACCCTATACCTAACTCAACCCTAACCCTAACCCCAAGCCTAACCCTAACCCTAACCCTAACCCTATACCTAACCCCAAGCCTAACCCTAACCCTAACCCTAACCCTAACCCTAACCCTAACCCTAACCCTAACCCCAACCCTAACCCTATACCTAACCCCAACCCTAACCCTAACCCCAACCCTAACCCTAACCCCAACCCTAACCCTATACCTAACCCCAACCCTAAACCTAACCCTAACCCCAACCCTAACCCTAACCCTAACCCTAACCCTAACCCTAACCCTAACCCCAACCCTAACCCTATTCCTAACTCAACCCTAACCCTAACCCCAACCCTAACCCTAACCGTAACCCTAACCCTAACCCTAACCCTAACCCCAACCCTAACCCTAACCCTAACCCTAACCCTAACCCCAACCCTAACCCTAACCCCAACCCTAACCCTAACCCTAACCCTAACACTAACCCTAACCCCAACCCCAACCCTAACCCTATACCTAACTCAACCCTAACCCTAACCCTAACCCTAACCCTAACCCTAACCCTAACACTAACCCTAACCCTATACCTAACCCCAACCCTAACCCTAACCCCAACCCTAACCCTAACCCCAACCCTAACCCTAACCCTAACCCTAACACTAACCCTAACCCTAACCCCAACCCCAACCCTAACCCTATACCTAACTCAACCCTAACCCTAACCCTAACCCTAACCCTTACCCTAACCCTAACCCTAACCCCAACCCTAACCCTAACCCTAACCCTAACCCTATACCTAACTCAACCCTAACCCTAACCCCAACCCTAACCCTAACCCTAACCCTAACCCTAACCCCAACCCTAACCCTAACCCCAAACCTAACCCTAACCCTAACCCTAACCCTAACCCTAACCCTAACCCTAACCCCAACCCTAACCCTATACCTAACTCAACCCTATCCCTAACCCCAACCCTAACCCTAACCCTAACCCTAACCATAACCCTAACCCTAACCCTAACCCTAACCCTAACCCTAACCCTATACCTAACCCCAACCCTAACCCTAACCCTAACCCTAACCCCAACCCTAACCCTAACCCCAACCCTAACCCTATACCTAACCCCAACCCTAACCCTAACCCTAACCCTAACCCTAACCCTAACCCTAACCCCAACCCTAACCCTATACCTAACCCCAACCCTAACCCTAACCGCAACCCTAACCCTAACCCCAACCCTAACCCTATACCTAACCCCAACCCTAAACCTAACCCTAACCCCAACCCTAACCCTAACCCTAACCCTAACCCTAACCCTAACCCTAACCCTAACCCCAACCCTAACCCTATACCTAACTCAACCCTAACCCTAACCCCAACCCTAACCCTAACCGTAACCCTAACCCTAACCCTAACCCTAACCCCAACCCTAACCCTAACCCTAACCCTAACCCTAACCCTAACCCCAACCCTAACCCTAACCCCAACCCTAACCCTAACCCTAACCCTAACCCTAACCCTAACCCCAACCCTAAGCCTATACCTAACTCAACCCTAACCCTAACCCCAACCCTAACCCTAACCCTAACCCTAACCCTAACCCTAACCCCAACCCTAACCCTAACCCTA
>NC_139471.1:30305000-30307500 GCF_057233095.1 Heloderma suspectum | reverse complement strand
CCCTAACCCTAACCCTAACCCTAACCCCAACCCTAACCCTAACCCCAACCCTAACCCTAACCCTAACCCTAACACTAACACTAACCCCAACCCCAACCCTAACCCTATACCTAACTCAACCCTAACCCTAACCCTAACCCTAACCCTAACCCTAACCCTAACCCTAACCCTAACACTAACCCTAACCCTATACCTAACCCCAACCCTAACCCTAACCCCAACCCTAACCCTATACCTAACCCCAACCCTAAACCTAACCCTAACCCCAACCCTAACCCTAACCCTAACCCTAACCCTAACCCTAACCCTAACCCCAACCCTAACCCTATACCTAACTCAACCCTAACCCTAACCCCAACCCTAACCCTAACCGTAACCCTAACCCTAACCCTAACCCTAACCCTAACCCTAACCCCAACCCTAACCCTAACCCTAACCCTAACCCTAACCCTAACCCTAACCCCAACCCTAACCCTAACCCCAACCCTAACCCTAACCCTAACCCTAACACTAACCCTAACCCCAACCCTAAACCTATACCTAACTCAGCCCTAACCCTAACCCCAACCCTAACCCTAACCCTAACCCTAACCCTAACCCTAACCCTTACCCTAACCCTAACCCTAACCCTAACCCCAACCCTAACCCTAACCCTAACCCTATACCTAACTCAACCCTAACACTAACCCCAACCCTAACCCTAACCCTAACCCTAACCCTAACCCTAACCCCAACCCTAACCCTAACCCCAACCCTAACCCTAACCCTAACCCTAACCCTAACCCTAACCCTAACCCCAACCCTAACCCTATACCTAACTCAACCCTATCCCTAACCCCAACCCTAACCCCAACCCTAACCCTAACCCTAACCCTAACCCTAACCCTATACCTAACCCCAACCCTAACCCTAACCCTAACCCTAACCCTAACCCTAACCCTAACCCTAACACTAACCCTAACCCTATACCTAACCCCAACCCTAACCCTAACCCTAACCTTAACCCCAACCCTAACCCTAACCCCAACCCCAACCCTAACCCTATACCTAACCCCAACCCTAACCCTAACCCTAACCCTAACCCTAACCCTAACCCCAACCCTAACCCTATACCTAACCCCAACCCTAACCCTAACCCTAACCCTAACCCCAACCCTAACCCTAACCCCAACCCCAACCCTAACCCTATACCTAACCCCAACCCTAACCCTAACCCTAACCCTAACCCTAACACTAACCCTAACCCCAACCCTAACCCTATACCTAACCCCAACCCTAACCCTAACCCCAACCCTAACCCTAACCCCAACACTAACCCTATACCTAACCCCAACCCTAAACCTAACCCTAACCCCAACCCTAACCCTAACCCTAACCCTAACCCTAACCCCAACCCTAACCCTATACCTAACTCAACCCTAACCCTAACCCCAACCCTAACCCTAACCGTAACCCTAACCCTAACCCTAACCCCATCCCTAACCCTAACCCTAACCCTAACCCTAACCCCAACCCTAACCCTAACCCCAACCCTAACCCTAACCCTAACCCTAACACTTACCCTAACCCCATCCCTAACCCTATACCTAACTCAACCCTAACCCTAACCCCAACCCTAACCCTAACCCTAACCCTAACCCTAACCCCAAACCTAACCCTAACCCCAACCCTAACCCTAACCCTATACCTAACTCAACCCTAACCCTAACCCCAACCCTAACCCTAACCCTAACCCTAACCCTATACCTAACCCCAACCCTAACCCTAACCCTAACCCTAACCCTAACCCTAACCCTAACCCTAACCCTGACCCCAACCCTAACCCTATACCTAACCCCAACCCTAACCCTAACCCCAACCCTAACCCTAACCCCAACCCTAACCCTATACCTAACCCCAACCCTAAACCTAACCCTAACCCCAACCCTAACCCTAACCCTAACCCTAACCCTAACCCTAACCCTAACCCCAACCCTAACCCTATTCCTAACTCAACCCTAACCCTAACCCCAACCCTAACCCTAACCGTAACCCTAACCCTAACCCTAACCCTAACCCTAACCCCAACCCTAACCCTAACCCTAACCCTAACCCCAACCCTAACCCTAACCCCAACCCTAACCCTAACCCTAACCCTAACACTAACACTAACCCCAACCCCAACCCTAACCCTATACCTAACTCAACCCTAACCCTAACCCTAACCCTAACCCTAACCCTAACACTAACCCTAACCCTATACCTAACCCCAACCCTAACCCTAACCCCAACCCTAACACTATACCTAACCCCAACCCTAAACCTAACCCTAACCCCAACCCTAACCCTAACCCTAACCCTAACCCTAACCCTAACCCCAACCCTAACCCTATACCTAACTCAACCCTAACCCTAACCCCAACCCTAACCCTAACCGTAACCCTAACCCTAACCCTAACCCTAACCCCAACCCTAACCCTAACCCTAACCCTAACCCTAACCCTAACCCTAACCCTAACCC
>NC_139471.1:30252500-30255000 GCF_057233095.1 Heloderma suspectum | reverse complement strand
ACCCCAACCCTAACCCTAACCCCAACACTAACCCTATACCTAACCCCAACCCTAAACCTAACCCTAACCCCAACCCTAACCCTAACCCTAACCCTAACCCTAACCCTAACCCCAACCCTAACCCTATACCTAACTCAACCCTAACCCTAACCCCAACCCTAAACCTAACCGTAACCCTAACCCTAACCCTAACC
Source organism: Heloderma suspectum (assembly GCF_057233095.1). Classification (NCBI taxonomy): domain Eukaryota; kingdom Metazoa; phylum Chordata; class Lepidosauria; order Squamata; family Helodermatidae; genus Heloderma; species Heloderma suspectum. Next base: position 30,254,806 of record NC_139471.1, on the reverse strand, counting down.
CCAACCCTAACCCTAACCCTAACCCTAACCCTAACCCTAACCCCAACCCTAACCCTAACCCCAACCCTAACCCTAACCCTAACCCTAACACTTACCCTAACCCCAACCCTAACCCTATACCTAACTCAACCCTAACCCTAACCCCAACCCTAACCCTAACCCTAACCCTAACCCTATACCTAACCCCAACCCTAACCCTAACCCTAACCCTAACCCTAACACTAACACTAACACTAACCCTATACCTAACCCCAACCCTAACCCTAACCCTAACCTTAACCCCAACCCTAACCCTAACCCCAACCCCAACCCTAACCCTATACCTAACCCCAACCCTAACCCTAACCCTAACCCTAACCCTAACCCCAACCCTAACCCTATACCTAACCCCAACCCTAACCCTAACCCTAACCCTAACCCCAACCCTAACCCTAACCCCAACCCCAACCCTAACCCTATACCTAACCCCAACCCTAACCCTAACCCTAACCCTAACCCTAACACTAACCCTAACCCCAACCCTAACCCTATACCTAACCCCAACCCTAACCCTAACCCCAACCCTAACCCTAACCCCAACACTAACCCTATACCTAACCCCAACCCTAAACCTAACCCTAACCCCAACCCTAACCCTAACCCTAACCCTAACCCTAACCCTAACCCTAACCCCAACCCTAACCCTATACCTAAGTCAACCCTAACCCTAACCCCAACCCTAACCCTAACCATAACCCTAACCCTAACCCTAACCCCATCCCTAACCCTAACCCTAACCCTAACCCTAACCCCAACCCTAACCCTAACCCCAACCCTAACCCTAACCCTAACCCTAACACTTACCCTAACCCCATCCCTAACCCTATACCTAACTCAACCCTAACCCTAACCCCAACCCTAACCCTAACCCTAACCCTAACCCTAACCCCAACCCTAACCCTAACCCCAACCCCAACCCTAACCCTAACCCTAACCCTATACCTAACTCAACCCTAACCCTAACCCCAACCCTAACCCTAACCCTATACCTAACCCCAACCCTAACCCTAACCCTAACCCTAACCCTAACCCTAACCCTAACCCTGACCCCAACCCTAACCCTATACCTAACCCCAACCCTAACCCTAACCCCAACCCTAACCCTAACCCCAACCCTAACCCTATACCTAACCCCAACCCTAAACCTAACCCTAACCCCAACCCTAACCCTAACCCTAACCCTAACCCTAACCCTAACCCCAACCCTAACCCTATTCCTAACTCAACCCTAACCCTAACCCCAACCCTAACCCTAACCGTAACCCTAACCCTAACCCTAACCCTAACCCTAATCCTAACCCCAACCCTAACCCTAACCCTAACCCTAACCCCAACCCTAACCCTAACCCCAACCCTAACCCTAACCCTAACCCTAACACTAACACTAACCCCAACCCCAACCCTAACCCTATACCTAACTCAACCCTAACCCTAACCCTAACCCTAACCCTAACCCTAACCCTAACACTAACCCTAACCCTATACCTAACCCCAACCCTAACCCTAACCCCAACCCTAACCCTATACCTAACCCCAACCCTAAACCTAACCCTAACCCCAACCCTAACCCTAACCCTAACCCTAACCCTAACCCTAACCCTAACCCCAACCCTAACCCTATACCTAACTCAACCCTAACCCTAACCCCAACCCTAACCCTAACCGTAACCCTAACCCTAACCCTAACCCTAACCCTAACCCCAACCCTAACCCTAACCCTAACCCTAACCCTAACCCTAACCCTAACCCCAACCCTAACCCTAACCCCAACCCTAACCCTAACCCTAACCCTAACACTAACCCTAACCCCAACCCTAAACCTATACCTAACTCAACCCTAACCCTAACCCCAACCCTAACACTAACCCTAACCCTAACCCTAACCCTAACCCTAACCCTTACCCTAACCCTAACCCTAACCCTAACCCCAACCCTAACCCTAACCCTAACCCTAACCCTATACCTAACTCAACCCTAACACTAACCCCAACCCTAACCCTAACCCTAACCCTAACCCTAACCCTAACCCTAACCCCAACCCTAACCCTAACCCCAACCCTAACCCTAACCCTAACCCTAACCCTAACCCTAACCCCAACCCTAACCCTATACCTAACTCAACCCTATCCCTAACCCCAACCCTAACCCCAACCCTAACCCTAACCCTAACCCTAACCCTAACCCTATACCTAACCCCAACCCTAACCCTAACCCTAACCCTAACCCTAACCCTAACCCTAACCCTATACCTAACCCCAACCCTAACC
>NC_139471.1:30215000-30217500 GCF_057233095.1 Heloderma suspectum | reverse complement strand
CCTAACCCTAACCCTAACCCCAACCCTAAACCTATACCTAACCCCAACCCTAACCCTAACCCTAACCCTAACCCCAACCCTAACCCTAACCCCAACCCGAACCCTAACCCTATACCTAACCCCAACCCTAACCCTAACCCTAACCCTAACCCTAACCCTAACCCCAACCCTAACCCTATACCTAACCCCAACCCTAACCCTAACCCCAACCCTAACCCTAACCCCAACACTAACCCTATACCTAACCCCAACCCTAAACCTAACCCTAACCCCAACCCTAACCCTAACCCTAACCCTAACCCTAACCCTAACCCTAACCCCAACCCTAACCCTATACCTAACTCAACCCTAACCCTAACCCCAACCCTAAACCTAACCGTAACCCTAACCCTAACCCTAACCCCAACCCTAACCCTAACCCTAACCCTAACCCTAACCCTAACCCCAACCCTAACCCTAACCCCAACCCTAACCCTAACCCTAACCCTAACACTTACCCTAACCCCAACCCTAACCCTATACCTAACTCAACCCTAACCCTAACCCCAACCCTAACCCTAACCCTAACCCTAACCCTATACCTAACCCCAACCCTAACCCTAACCCTAACCCTAACCCTAACACTAACACTAACACTAACCCTGTACCTAACCCCAACCCTAACCCTAACCCTAACCTTAACCCCAACCCTAACCCTAACCCCAACCCCAACCCTAACCCTATACCTAACCAAAACCCTAACCCTAACCCTAACCCTAACCCTAACCCTAACCCCAACCCTAACCCTATACCTAACCCCAACCCTAACCCTAACCCTAACCCTAACCCCAACCCTAACCCTAACCCCAACCCCAACCCTAACCCTATACCTAACCCCAACCCTAACCCTAACCCTAACCCTAACCCTAACACTAACCCTAACCCCAACCCTAACCCTATACCTAACCCCAACCCTAACCCTAACCCCAACCCTAACCCTAACCCCAACACTAACCCTATACCTAACCCCAACCCTAAACCTAACCCTAACCCCAACCCTAACCCTAACCCTAACCCTAACCCTAACCCTAACCCCAACCCTAACCCTATACCTAAGTCAACCCTAACCCTAACCCCAACCCTAACCCTAACCGTAACCCTAACCCTAACCCTAACCCCATCCCTAACCCTAACCCTAACCCTAACCCTAACCCCAACCCTAACCCTAACCCCAACCCTAACCCTAACCCTAACCCTAACACTTACCCTAACCCCATCCCTAACCCTATACCTAACTCAACCCTAACCCTAACCCCAACCCTAACCCTAACCCTAACCCTAACCCTAACCCCAACCCTAACCCTAACCCCAACCCCAACCCTAACCCTAACCCTAACCCTATACCTAACTCAACCCTAACCCTAACCCCAACCCTAACCCTAACCCTATACCTAACCCCAACCCTAACCCTAACCCTAACCCTAACCCTAACCCTAACCCTAACCCTAACCCTGACCCCAACCCTAACCCTATACCTAACCCCAACCCTAACCCTAACCCCAACCCTAACCCTAACCCCAACCCTAACCCTATACCTAACCCCAACCCTAAACCTAACCCTAACCCCAACCCTAACCCTAACCCTAACCCTAACCCTAACCCTAACCCTAACCCCAACCCTAACCCTATTCCTAACTCAACCCTAACCCTAACCCCAACCCTAACCCTAACCGTAACCCTAACCCTAACCCTAACCCTAATCCTAACCCCAACCCTAACCCTAACCCTAACCCTAACCCCAACCCTAACCCTAACCCCAACCCTAACCCTAACCCTAACCCTAACACTAACACTAACCCCAACCCCAACCCTAACCCTATACCTAACTCAACCCTAACCCTAACCCTAACCCTAACCCTAACCCTAACACTAACCCTAACCCTATACCTAACCCCAACCCTAACCCTAACCCCAACCCTAACCCTATACCTAACCCCAACCCTAAACCTAACCCTAACCCCAACCCTAACCCTAACCCTAACCCTAACCCTAACCCTAACCCTAACCCCAACCCTAACCCTATACCTAACTCAACCCTAACCCTAACCCCAACCCTAACCCTAACCGTAACCCTAACCCTAACCCTAACCCTAACCCTAACCCTAACCCCAACCCTAACCCTAACCCTAACCCTAACCCTAACCCTAACCCTAACCCTACCCCCAACCCTAACCCTAACCCCAACCCTAACCCTAACCCTAACCCTAACACTAACCCTAACCCCAACCCTAAACCTATACCTAACTCAACCCTAACCCTAACCCCAACCCTAACCCTAACCCTAACCCTAACCCTAACCCTAACCCTTACCCTAACCCTAACCCTAACCCTAACCCCAACCCTAACCCTAACCCTAACCCTATACCTAACTCAACCCTAACACTAACCCCAACCCTAACCCTAACCCTAACCCTAACCCTAACCCTAACCCCAACCCTAACCCTAACCCCAACCCTAACCC
>NC_139471.1:30167500-30170000 GCF_057233095.1 Heloderma suspectum | reverse complement strand
CCCTAACCCTAACCCCAACCCTAACCCTAACCCCAACCCCAACCCTAACCCTATACCTAACCCCAACCCTAACCCTAACCCTAACCCTAACCCTAACCCTAACCCCAACCCTAACCCTATACCTAACCCCAAACCTAACCCTAACCCTAACCCTAACCCCAACCCTAACCCTAACCCCAACCCCAACCCTAACCCTATACCTAACCCCAACCCTAACCCTAACCCTAACCCTAACCCTAACCCTAACCCCAACCCTAACCCTATACCTAACCCCAACCCTAACCCTAACCCCAACCCTAACCCTAACCCCAACACTAACCCTATACCTAACCCCAACCCTAAACCTAACCCTAACCCCAACCCTAACCCTAACCCTAACCCTAACCCTAACCCTAACCCCAACCCTAACCCTATACCTAACTCAACCCTAACCCTAACCCCAACCCTAAACCTAACCGTAACCCTAACCCTAACCCTAACCCCAACCCTAACCCTAACCCTAACCCTAACCCTAACCCTAACCCCAACCCTAACCCTAACCCCAACCCTAACCCTAACCCTAACCCTAACACTTACCCTAACCCCAACCCTAACCCTATACCTAACTCAACCCTAACCCTAACCCCAACCCTAACCCTAACCCTAACCCTAACCCTATACCTAACCCCAACCCTAACCCTAACCCTAACCCTAACCCTAACACTAACACTAACACTAACCCTATACCTAACCCCAACCCTAACCCTAACCCTAACCTTAACCCCAACCCTAACCCTAACCCCAACCCCAACCCTAACCCTATACCTAACCCCAACCCTAACCCTAACCCTAACCCTAACCCTAACCCTAACCCCAACCCTATCCCTATACCTAACCCCAACCCTAACCCTAACCCTAACCCTAACCCCAACCCTAACCCTAACCCCAACCCCAACCCTAACCCTATACCTAACCCCAACCCTAACCCTAACCCTAACCCTAACCCTAACACTAACCCTAACCCCAACCCTAACCCTATACCTAACCCCAACCCTAACCCTAACCCCAACCCTAACCCTAACCCCAACACTAACCCTATACCTAACCCCAACCCTAAACCTAACCCTAACCCCAACCCTAACCCTAACCCTAACCCTAACCCTAACCCTAACCCTAACCCCAACCCTAACCCTATACCTAAGTCAACCCTAACCCTAACCCCAACCCTAACCCTAACCATAACCCTAACCCTAACCCTAACCCCATCCCTAACCCTAACCCTAACCCTAACCCTAACCCCAACCCTAACCCTAACCCCAACCCTAACCCTAACCCTAACCCTAACACTTACCCTAACCCCATCCCTAACCCTATACCTAACTCAACCCTAACCCTAACCCCAACCCTAACCCTAACCCTAACCCTAACCCTAACCCCAACCCTAACCCTAACCCCAACCCCAACCCTAACCCTAACCCTAACCCTATACCTAACTCAACCCTAACCCTAACCCCAACCCTAACCCTAACCCTATACCTAACCCCAACCCTAACCCTAACCCTAACCCTAACCCTAACCCTAACCCTAACCCTAACCCTGACCCCAACCCTAACCCTATACCTAACCCCAACCCTAACCCTAACCCCAACCCTAACCCTAACCCCAACCCTAACCCTATACCTAACCCCAACCCTAAACCTAACCCTAACCCCAACCCTAACCCTAACCCTAACCCTAACCCTAACCCTAACCCCAACCCTAACCCTATTCCTAACTCAACCCTAACCCTAACCCCAACCCTAACCCTAACCGTAACCGTAACCCTAACCCTAACCCTAACCCTAACCCTAATCCTAACCCCAACCCTAACCCTAACCCTAACCCTAACCCCAACCCTAACCCTAACCCCAACCCTAACCCTAACCCTAACCCTAACACTAACACTAACCCCAACCCCAACCCTAACCCTATACCTAACTCAACCCTAACCCTAACCCTAACCCTAACCCTAACCCTAACCCTAACACTAACCCTAACCCTATACCTAACCCCAACCCTAACCCTAACCCCAACCCTAACCCTATACCTAACCCCAACCCTAAACCTAACCCTAACCCCAACCCTAACCCTAACCCTAACCCTAACCCTAACCCTAACCCTAACCCCAACCCTAACCCTATACCTAACTCAACCCTAACCCTAACCCCAACCCTAACCCTAACCGTAACCCTAACCCTAACCCTAACCCTAACCCTAACCCCAACCCTAACCCTAACCCTAACCCTAACCCTAACCCTAACCCTAACCCCAACCCTAACCCTAACCCCAACCCTAACCCTAACCCTAACCCTAACACTAACCCTAACCCCAACCCTAAACCTATACCTAACTCAACCCTAACCCTAACCCCAACCCTAACACTAACCCTAACCCTAACCCTAACCCTAACCCTAACCCTTACCCTAACCCTAACCCTAACCCTAACCCCAACCCTAACCCTAACCCTAACCCTAACCCTATA
>NC_139471.1:30135000-30142500 GCF_057233095.1 Heloderma suspectum | reverse complement strand
AACCCTAACCCTAACCCTATACCTAACTCAACCCTAACCCTAACCCCAACCCTAACCCTAACCCTAACCCTAACCCTATTCCTAACCCCAACCCTAACCCTAACCCTAACCCTAACCCTAACCCTAACACTAACCCTAACCCTATACCTAACCCCAACCCTAACCCTAACCCTAACCCTAACCCCAACCCTAACCCTAACCCCAACCCCAACCCTAACCCTATACCTAACCCCAACCCTAACCCTAACCCTAACCCTAACCCTAACCCTAACCCCAACCCTAAACCTATACCTAACCCCAACCCTAACCCTAACCCTAACCCTAACCCCAACCCTAACCCTAACCCCAACCCGAACCCTAACCCTATACCTAACCCCAACCCTAACCCTAACCCTAACCCTAACCCTAACCCTAACCCCAACCCTAACCCTATACCTAACCCCAACCCTAACCCTAACCCCAACCCTAACCCTAACCCCAACACTAACCCTATACCTAACCCCAACCCTAAACCTAACCCTAACCCCAACCCTAACCCTAACCCTAACCCTAACCCTAACCCTAACCCCAACCCTAACCCTATACCTAACTCAACCCTAACCCTAACCCCAACCCTAAACCTAACCGTAACCCTAACCCTAACCCTAACCCCAACCCTAACCCTAACCCTAACCCTAACCCTAACCCTAACCCCAACCCTAACCCTAACCCCAACCCTAACCCTAACCCTAACCCTAACACTTACCCTAACCCCAACCCTAACCCTATACCTAACTCAACCCTAACCCTAACCCCAACCCTAACCCTAACCCTAACCCTAACCCTATACCTAACCCCAACCCTAACCCTAACCCTAACCCTAACCCTAACACTAACACTAACACTAACCCTGTACCTAACCCCAACCCTAACCCTAACCCTAACCTTAACCCCAACCCTAACCCTAACCCCAACCCCAACCCTAACCCTATACCTAACCAAAACCCTAACCCTAACCCTAACCCTAACCCTAACCCTAACCCCAACCCTAACCCTATACCTAACCCCAACCCTAACCCTAACCCTAACCCTAACCCCAACCCTAACCCTAACCCCAACCCCAACCCTAACCCTATACCTAACCCCAACCCTAACCCTAACCCTAACCCTAACCCTAACACTAACCCTAACCCCAACCCTAACCCTATACCTAACCCCAACCCTAACCCTAACCCCAACCCTAACCCTAACCCCAACACTAACCCTATACCTAACCCCAACCCTAAACCTAACCCTAACCCCAACCCTAACCCTAACCCTAACCCTAACCCTAACCCTAACCCCAACCCTAACCCTATACCTAAGTCAACCCTAACCCTAACCCCAACCCTAACCCTAACCGTAACCCTAACCCTAACCCTAACCCCATCCCTAACCCTAACCCTAACCCTAACCCTAACCCCAACCCTAACCCTAACCCCAACCCTAACCCTAACCCTAACCCTAACACTTACCCTAACCCCATCCCTAACCCTATACCTAACTCAACCCTAACCCTAACCCCAACCCTAACCCTAACCCTAACCCTAACCCTAACCCCAACCCTAACCCTAACCCCAACCCCAACCCTAACCCTAACCCTAACCCTATACCTAACTCAACCCTAACCCTAACCCCAACCCTAACCCTAACCCTATACCTAACCCCAACCCTAACCCTAACCCTAACCCTAACCCTAACCCTAACCCTAACCCTGACCCCAACCCTAACCCTATACCTAACCCCAACCCTAACCCTAACCCCAACCCTAACCCTAACCCCAACCCTAACCCTATACCTAACCCCAACCCTAAACCTAACCCTAACCCCAACCCTAACCCTAACCCTAACCCTAACCCTAACCCTAACCCTAACCCCAACCCTAACCCTATTCCTAACTCAACCCTAACCCTAACCCCAACCCTAACCCTAACCGTAACCCTAACCCTAACCCTAACCCTAATCCTAACCCCAACCCTAACCCTAACCCTAACCCTAACCCCAACCCTAACCCTAACCCCAACCCTAACCCTAACCCTAACCCTAACACTAACACTAACCCCAACCCCAACCCTAACCCTATACCTAACTCAACCCTAACCCTAACCCTAACCCTAACCCTAACCCTAACCCTAACACTAACCCTAACCCTATACCTAACCCCAACCCTAACCCTAACCCCAACCCTAACCCTATACCTAACCCCAACCCTAAACCTAACCCTAACCCCAACCCTAACCCTAACCCTAACCCTAACCCTAACCCTAACCCTAACCCCAACCCTAACCCTATACCTAACTCAACCCTAACCCTAACCCCAACCCTAACCCTAACCGTAACCCTAACCCTAACCCTAACCCTAACCCTAACCCTAACCCCAACCCTAACCCTAACCCTAACCCTAACCCTAACCCTAACCCTAACCCCAACCCTAACCCTAACCCCAACCCTAACCCTAACCCTAACCCTAACACTAACCCTAACCCCAACCCTAAACCTATACCTAACTCAACCCTAACCCTAACCCCAACCCTAACCCTAACCCTAACCCTAACCCTAACCCTAACCCTTACCCTAACCCTAACCCTAACCCTAACCCCAACCCTAACCCTAACCCTAACCCTATACCTAACTCAACCCTAACACTAACCCCAACCCTAACCCTAACCCTAACCCTAACCCTAACCCTAACCCCAACCCTAACCCTAACCCCAACCCTAACCCTAACCCTAACCCTAACCCTAACCCTAACCCCAACCCTAACCCTATACCTAACTCAACCCTATCCCTAACCCCAACCCTAACCCCAACCCTAACCCTAACCCTAACCCTAACCCTAACCCTATACCTAACCCCAACCCTAACCCTAACCCTAACCCTAACCCTAACCCTAACCCTAACCCTAACCCTAACACTAACCCTAACCCTATACCTAACCCCAACCCTAACCCTAACCCTAACCTTAACCCCAACCCTAACCCTAACCCCAACCCCAACCCTAACCCTATACCTAACCCCAACCCTAACCCTAACCCTAACCCTAACCCTAACCCTAACCCCAACCCTAACCCTATACCTAACCCCAACCCTAACCCTAACCCTAACCCTAACCCCAACCCTAACCCTAACCCCAACCCCAACCCTAACCCTATACCTAACCCCAACCCTAACCCTAACCCTAACCCTAACCCTAACACTAACCCTAACCCCAACCCTAACCCTATACCTAACCCCAACCCTAACCCTAACCCCAACCCTAACCCTAACCCCAACACTAACCCTATACCTAACCCCAACCCTAAACCTAACCCTAACCCCAACCCTAACCCTAACCCTAACCCTAACCCTAACCCCAACCCTAACCCTATACCTAACTCAACCCTAACCCTAACCCCAACCCTAACCCTAACCGTAACCCTAACCCTAACCCTAACCCCATCCCTAACCCTAACCCTAACCCTAACCCTAACCCCAACCCTAACCCTAACCCCAACCCTAACCCTAACCCTAACCCTAACCCTAACACTTACCCTAACCCCATCCCTAACCCTATACCTAACTCAACCCTAACCCTAACCCCAACCCTAACCCTAACCCTAACCCTAACCCTAACCCCAAACCTAACCCTAACCCCAACCCTAACCCTAACCCTATACCTAACTCAACCCTAACCCTAACCCCAACCCTAACCCTAACCCTAACCCTAACCCTATACCTAACCCCAACCCTAACCCTAACCCTAACCCTAACCCTAACCCTAACCCTAACCCTGACCCCAACCCTAACCCTATACCTAACCCCAACCCTAACCCTAACCCCAACCCTAACCCTAACCCCAACCCTAACCCTATACCTAACCCCAACCCTAAACCTAACCCTAACCCCAACCCTAACCCTAACCCTAACCCTAACCCTAACCCTAACCCCAACCCTAACCCTATTCCTAACTCAACCCTAACCCTAACCCCAACCCTAACCCTAACCGTAACCCTAACCCTAACCCTAACCCTAACCCTAACCCCAACCCTAACCCTAACCCTAACCCTAACCCCAACCCTAACCCTAACCCCAACCCTAACCCTAACCCTAACCCTAACACTAACACTAACCCCAACCCCAACCCTAACCCTATACCTAACTCAACCCTAACCCTAACCCTAACCCTAACCCTAACCCTAACACTAACCCTAACCCTATACCTAACCCCAACCCTAACCCTAACCCCAACCCTAACACTATACCTAACCCCAACCCTAAACCTAACCCTAACCCCAACCCTAACCCTAACCCTAACCCTAACCCTAACCCTAACCCCAACCCTAACCCTATACCTAACTCAACCCTAACCCTAACCCCAACCCTAACCCTAACCGTAACCCTAACCCTAACCCTAACCCTAACCCCAACCCTAACCCTAACCCTAACCCTAACCCTAACCCTAACCCCAACCCTAACCCTAACCCCAACCCTAACCCTAACCCTAACCCTAACACTAACCCTAACCCCAACCCTAAACCTATACCTAACTCAACCCTAACCCTAACCCCAACCCTAACCCTAACCCTAACCCTAACCCTAACCCTAACCCTAACCCTTACCCTAACCCTAACCCTAACCCTAACCCCAACCCTAACCCTAACCCTAACCCTAACCCTATACCTAACTCAACCCTAACACTAACCCCAACCCTAACCCTAACCCTAACCCTAACCCTAACCCTAACCCTAACCCCAACCCTAACCCTAACCCCAACCCTAACCCTAACCCTAACCCTAACCCTAACCCCAACCCTAACCCTATACCTAACTCAACCCTATCCCTAACCCCAACCCTAACCCTAACCCTAACCCTAACCCTAACCATAACCCTAACCCTAACCCTAACCCTAACCCCAACCCTAACCCTAACCCCAACCCTAACCCTAACCCTAACCCTAACACTAACACTAACCCCAACCCCAACCCTAACCCTATACCTAACTCAACCCTAACCCTAACCCTAACCCTAACCCTAACCCTAACCCTAACACTAACCCTAACCCTATACCTAACCCCAACCCTAACCCTAACCCCAACCCTAACCCTATACCTAACCCCAACCCTAAACCTAACCCTAACCCCAACCCTAACCCTAACCCTAACCCTAACCCAACCCCCAACCCTAACCCTATACCTAACTCAACCCTAACCCTAACCCCAACCCTAACCCTAACCGTAACCCTAACCCTAACCCTAACCCTAACCCCAACCCTAACCCTAACCCTAACCCTAACCCTAACACTAACACTAACACTAACCCTGTACCTAACCCCAACCCTAACCCTAACCCTAACCTTAACCCCAACCCTAACCCTAACCCCAACCCCAACCCTAACCCTATACCTAACCAAAACCCTAACCCTAACCCTAACCCTAACCCTAACCCTAACCCCAACCCTAACCCTATACCTAACCCCAACCCTAACCCTAACCCTAACCCTAACCCCAACCCTAACCCTAACCCCAACCCCAACCCTAACCCTATACCTAACCCCAACCCTAACCCTAACCCTAACCCTAACCCTAACACTAACCCTAACCCCAACCCTAACCCTATACCTAACCCCAACCCTAACCCTAACCCCAACCCTAACCCTAACCCCAACACTAACCCTATACCTAACCCCAACCCTAAACCTAACCCTAACCCCAACCCTAACCCTAACCCTAACCCTAACCCTAACCCTAACCCCAACCCTAACCCTATACCTAAGTCAACCCTAACCCTAACCCCAACCCTAACCCTAACCGTAACCCTAACCCTAACCCTAACCCCATCCCTAACCCTAACCCTAACCCTAACCCTAACCCCAACCCTAACCCTAACCCCAACCCTAACCCTAACCCTAACCCTAACACTTACCCTAACCCCATCCCTAACCCTATACCTAACTCAACCCTAACCCTAACCCCAACCCTAACCCTAACCCTAACCCTAACCCTAACCCCAACCCTAACCCTAACCCCAACCCCAACCCTAACCCTAACCCTAACCCTATACCTAACTCAACCCTAACCCTAACCCCAACCCTAACCCTAACCCTATACCTAACCCCAACCCTAACCCTAACCCTAACCCTAACCCTAACCCTAACCCTAACCCTGACCCCAACCCTAACCCTATACCTAACCCCAACCCTAACCCTAACCCCAACCCTAACCCTAACCCCAACCCTAACCCTATACCTAACCCCAACCCTAAACCTAACCCTAACCCCAACCCTAACCCTAACCCTAACCCTAACCCTAACCCTAACCCTAACCCCAACCCTAACCCTATTCCTAACTCAACCCTAACCCTAACCCCAACCCTAACCCTAACCGTAACCCTAACCCTAACCCTAACCCTAATCCTAACCCCAACCCTAACCCTAACCCTAACCCTAACCCCAACCCTAACCCTAACCCCAACCCTAACCCTAACCCTAACCCTAACACTAACACTAACCCCAACCCCAACCCTAACCCTATACCTAACTCAACCCTAACCCTAACCCTAACCCTAACCCTAACCCTAACCCTAACACTAACCCTAACCCTATACCTAACCCCAACCCTAACCCTAACCCCAACCCTAACCCTATACCTAACCCCAACCCTAAACCTAACCCTAACCCCAACCCTAACCCTAACCCTAACCCTAACCCTAACCCTAACCCTAACCCCAACCCTAACCCTATACCTAACTCAACCCTAACCCTAACCCCAACCCTAACCCTAACCGTAACCCTAACCCTAACCCTAACCCTAACCCTAACCCTAACCCCAACCCTAACCCTAACCCTAACCCTAACCCTAACCCTAACCCTAACCCTAACCCCAACCCTAACCCTAACCCCAACCCTAACCCTAACCCTAACCCTAACACTAACCCTAACCCCAACCCTAAACCTATACCTAACTCAACCCTAACCCTAACCCCAACCCTAACCCTAACCCTAACCCTAACCCTAACCCTAACCCTTACCCTAACCCTAACCCTAACCCTAACCCCAACCCTAACCCTAACCCTAACCCTATACCTAACTCAACCCTAACACTAACCCCAACCCTAACCCTAACCCTAACCCTAACCCTAACCCTAACCCCAACCCTAACCCTAACCCCAACCCTAACCCTAACCCTAACCCTAACCCTAACCCTAACCCCAACCCTAACCCTATACCTAACTCAACCCTATCCCTAACCCCAACCCTAACCCCAACCCTAACCCTAACCCTAACCCTAACCCTAACCCTAACCCTATACCTAACCCCAACCCTAACCCTAACCCTAACCCTAACCCTAACCCTAACCCTAACCCTAACCCTAACACTAACCCTAACCCTATACCTAACCCCAACCCTAACCCTAACCCTAACCTTAACCCCAACCCTAACCCTAACCCCAACCCCAACCCTAACCCTATACCTAACCCCAACCCTAACCCTAACCCTAACCCTAA
>NC_139471.1:30115000-30117500 GCF_057233095.1 Heloderma suspectum | reverse complement strand
CCTAACCCTAACCCCAACCCTAACCCTAACCCTAACCCTAACCCTAACCCTAACCCCAACCCTAACCCTAACCCCAACCCTAACCCTAACCCTAACCCTAACACTTACCCTAACCCCAACCCTAACCCTATACCTAACTCAACCCTAACCCTAACCCCAACCCTAACCCTAACCCTAACCCTAACCCTATACCTAACCCCAACCCTAACCCTAACCCTAACCCTAACCCTAACACTAACACTAACACTAACCCTGTACCTAACCCCAACCCTAACCCTAACCCTAACCTTAACCCCAACCCTAACCCTAACCCCAACCCCAACCCTAACCCTATACCTAACCAAAACCCTAACCCTAACCCTAACCCTAACCCTAACCCTAACCCCAACCCTAACCCTATACCTAACCCCAACCCTAACCCTAACCCTAACCCTAACCCCAACCCTAACCCTAACCCTAACCCCAACCCCAACCCTAACCCTATACCTAACCCCAACCCTAACCCTAACCCTAACCCTAACCCTAACACTAACCCTAACCCCAACCCTAACCCTATACCTAACCCCAACCCTAACCCTAACCCCAACCCTAACCCTAACCCCAACACTAACCCTATACCTAACCCCAACCCTAAACCTAACCCTAACCCCAACCCTAACCCTAACCCTAACCCTAACCCTAACCCTAACCCTAACCCCAACCCTAACCCTATACCTAAGTCAACCCTAACCCTAACCCCAACCCTAACCCTAACCGTAACCCTAACCCTAACCCTAACCCCATCCCTAACCCTAACCCTAACCCTAACCCTAACCCCAACCCTAACCCTAACCCCAACCCTAACCCTAACCCTAACCCTAACACTTACCCTAACCCCATCCCTAACCCTATACCTAACTCAACCCTAACCCTAACCCCAACCCTAACCCTAACCCTAACCCTAACCCTAACCCCAACCCTAACCCTAACCCCAACCCCAACCCTAACCCTAACCCTAACCCTATACCTAACTCAACCCTAACCCTAACCCCAACCCTAACCCTAACCCTATACCTAACCCCAACCCTAACCCTAACCCTAACCCTAACCCTAACCCTAACCCTAACCCTGACCCCAACCCTAACCCTATACCTAACCCCAACCCTAACCCTAACCCCAACCCTAACCCTAACCCCAACCCTAACCCTATACCTAACCCCAACCCTAAACCTAACCCTAACCCCAACCCTAACCCTAACCCTAACCCTAACCCTAACCCTAACCCTAACCCCAACCCTAACCCTATTCCTAACTCAACCCTAACCCTAACCCCAACCCTAACCCTAACCGTAACCCTAACCCTAACCCTAACCCTAATCCTAACCCCAACCCTAACCCTAACCCTAACCCTAACCCCAACCCTAACCCTAACCCCAACCCTAACCCTAACCCTAACCCTAACACTAACACTAACCCCAACCCCAACCCTAACCCTATACCTAACTCAACCCTAACCCTAACCCTAACCCTAACCCTAACCCTAACCCTAACACTAACCCTAACCCTATACCTAACCCCAACCCTAACCCTAACCCCAACCCTAACCCTATACCTAACCCCAACCCTAAACCTAACCCTAACCCCAACCCTAACCCTAACCCTAACCCTAACCCTAACCCTAACCCTAACCCCAACCCTAACCCTATACCTAACTCAACCCTAACCCTAACCCCAACCCTAACCCTAACCGTAACCCTAACCCTAACCCTAACCCTAACCCTAACCCTAACCCCAACCCTAACCCTAACCCTAACCCTAACCCTAACCCTAACCCTAACCCCAACCCTAACCCTAACCCCAACCCTAACCCTAACCCTAACCCTAACCCTAACCCTAACCCCAACCCTAAACCTATACCTAACTCAACCCTAACCCTAACCCCAACCCTAACCCTAACCCTAACCCTAACCCTAACCCTAACCCTTACCCTAACCCTAACACTAACCCTAACCCCAACCCTAACCCTAACCCTAACCCTATACCTAACTCAACCCTAACACTAACCCCAACCCTAACCCTAACCCTAACCCTAACCCTAACCCTAACCCCAACCCTAACCCTAACCCCAACCCTAACCCTAACCCTAACCCTAACCCTAACCCTAACCCTAACCCCAACCCTAACCCTATACCTAACTCAACCCTATCCCTAACCCCAACCCTAACCCCAACCCTAACCCTAACCCTAACCCTAACCCTAACCCTATACCTAACCCCAACCCTAACCCTAACCCTAACCCTAACCCTAACCCTAACCCTAACCCTAACCCTAACACTAACCCTAACCCTATACCTAACCCCAACCCTAACCCTAACCCTAACCTTAACCCCAACCCTAACCCTAACCCCAACCCCAACCCTAACCCTATACCTAACCCCAACCCTAACCCTAACCCTAACCCTAACCCTAACCCTAACCCCAACCCTAACCCTATACCTAACCCCAACCCTAACCCTAACCC
>NC_139471.1:30082500-30087500 GCF_057233095.1 Heloderma suspectum | reverse complement strand
TAACCCTAACCCCAACCCTAACCCTATACCTAACTCAACCCTAACCCTAACCCAAACCCTAACCCTAACCCTAACCCTAACCCTAACCCTAACCCTAACCCTAACCCCAACCCTAACCCTATACCTAACTCAACCCTAACCCTAACCCTAACCCTAACCCTAACCGTAACCGTAACCCTAACCCTAACCCTAACCCCAACCCTAACCCTAACCCTAACCCTAACCCTAACCCTAACCCCAACCCTAACCCTAACCCCAACCCTAACCCTAACCCTAACACTTACCCTAACCCCAACCCTAACCCTATACCTAACTCAACCCTAACCCTAACCCCAACCCTAACCCTAACCCTAACCCTAACCCCAACCCTAACCCTAACCCCAACCCTAACCCTAACCCTAACCCTAACCCTATACCTAACTCAACCCTAACCCTAACCCCAACCCTAACCCTAACCCTAACCCTAACCCTATTCCTAACCCCAACCCTAACCCTAACCCTAACCCTAACCCTAACCCTAACCCTAACACTAACCCTAACCCTATACCTAACCCCAACCCTAACCCTAACCCTAACCCTAACCCCAACCCTAACCCTAACCCCAACCCCAACCCTAACCCTATACCTAACCCCAACCCTAACCCTAACCCTAACCCTAACCCTAACCCTAACCCCAACCCTAACCCTATACCTAACCCCAAACCTAACCCTAACCCTAACCCTAACCCCAACCCTAACCCTAACCCCAACCCCAACCCTAACCCTATACCTAACCCCAACCCTAACCCTAACCCTAACCCTAACCCTAACCCTAACCCCAACCCTAACCCTATACCTAACCCCAACCCTAACCCTAACCCCAACCCTAACCCTAACCCCAACACTAACCCTATACCTAACCCCAACCCTAAACCTAACCCTAACCCCAACCCTAACCCTAACCCTAACCCTAACCCTAACCCTAACCCCAACCCTAACCCTATACCTAACTCAACCCTAACCCTAACCCCAACCCTAAACCTAACCGTAACCCTAACCCTAACCCTAACCCCAACCCTAACCCTAACCCTAACCCTAACCCTAACCCTAACCCCAACCCTAACCCTAACCCCAACCCTAACCCTAACCCTAACCCTAACACTTACCCTAACCCCAACCCTAACCCTATACCTAACTCAACCCTAACCCTAACCCCAACCCTAACCCTAACCCTAACCCTAACCCTATACCTAACCCCAACCCTAACCCTAACCCTAACCCTAACCCTAACCCTAACACTAACACTAACACTAACCCTATACCTAACCCCAACCCTAACCCTAACCCTAACCTTAACCCCAACCCTAACCCTAACCCCAACCCCAACCCTAACCCTATACCTAACCCCAACCCTAACCCTAACCCTAACCCTAACCCTAACCCTAACCCTAACCCCAACCCTAACCCTATACCTAACCCCAACCCTAACCCTAACCCTAACCCTAACCCCAACCCTAACCCTAACCCCAACCCCAACCCTAACCCTATACCTAACCCCAACCCTAACCCTAACCCTAACCCTAACCCTAACACTAACCCTAACCCCAACCCTAACCCTATACCTAACCCCAACCCTAACCCTAACCCCAACCCTAACCCTAACCCCAACACTAACCCTATACCTAACCCCAACCCTAAACCTAACCCTAACCCCAACCCTAACCCTAACCCTAACCCTAACCCTAACCCTAACCCTAACCCTAACCCCAACCCTAACCCTATACCTAAGTCAACCCTAACCCTAACCCCAACCCTAACCCTAACCATAACCCTAACCCTAACCCTAACCCCATCCCTAACCCTAACCCTAACCCTAACCCTAACCCCAACCCTAACCCTAACCCCAACCCTAACCCTAACCCTAACCCTAACACTTACCCTAACCCCATCCCTAACCCTATACCTAACTCAACCCTAACCCTAACCCCAACCCTAACCCTAACCCTAACCCTAACCCTAACCCCAACCCTAACCCTAACCCCAACCCCAACCCTAACCCTAACCCTAACCCTAACCCTATACCTAACTCAACCCTAACCCTAACCCCAACCCTAACCCTAACCCTATACCTAACCCCAACCCTAACCCTAACCCTAACCCTAACCCTAACCCTAACCCTAACCCTGACCCCAACCCTAACCCTATACCTAACCCCAACCCTAACCCTAACCCCAACCCTAACCCTAACCCCAACCCTAACCCTATACCTAACCCCAACCCTAAACCTAACCCTAACCCCAACCCTAACCCTAACCCTAACCCTAACCCTAACCCTAACCCCAACCCTAACCCTATTCCTAACTCAACCCTAACCCTAACCCCAACCCTAACCCTAACCGTAACCCTAACCCTAACCCTAACCCTAATCCTAACCCCAACCCTAACCCTAACCCTAACCCTAACCCCAACCCTAACCCTAACCCCAACCCTAACCCTAACCCTAACCCTAACACTAACACTAACCCCAACCCCAACCCTAACCCTATACCTAACTCAACCCTAACCCTAACCCTAACCCTAACCCTAACCCTAACCCTAACCCTAACACTAACCCTAACCCTATACCTAACCCCAACCCTAACCCTAACCCCAACCCTAACCCTATACCTAACCCCAACCCTAAACCTAACCCTAACCCCAACCCTAACCCTAACCCTAACCCTAACCCTAACCCTAACCCCAACCCTAACCCTATACCTAACTCAACCCTAACCCTAACCCCAACCCTAACCCTAACCGTAACCCTAACCCTAACCCTAACCCTAACCCTAACCCTAACCCCAACCCTAACCCTAACCCTAACCCTAACCCTAACCCTAACCCTAACCCCAACCCTAACCCTAACCCCAACCCTAACCCTAACCCTAACCCTAACACTAACCCTAACCCCAACCCTAAACCTATACCTAACTCAACCCTAACCCTAACCCCAACCCTAACACTAACCCTAACCCTAACCCTAACCCTAACCCTAACCCTTACCCTAACCCTAACCCTAACCCTAACCCCAACCCTAACCCTAACCCTAACCCTAACCCTATACCTAACTCAACCCTAACACTAACCCCAACCCTAACCCTAACCCTAACCCTAACCCTAACCCTAACCCCAACCCTAACCCTAACCCCAACCCTAACCCTAACCCTAACCCTACCCCTAACCCTAACCCTAACCCCAACCCTAACCCTATACCTAACTCAACCCTATCCCTAACCCCAACCCTAACCCCAACCCTAACCCTAACCCTAACCCTAACCCTAACCCTATACCTAACCCCAACCCTAACCCTAACCCTAACCCTAACCCTAACCCTAACCCTAACCCTATACCTAACCCCAACCCTAACCCTAACCCTAACCTTAACCCCAACCCTAACCCTAACCCCAACCCCAACCCTAACCCTATACCTAACCCCAACCCTAACCCTAACCCTAACCCTAACCCTAACCCCAACCCTAACCCTATACCTAACCCCAACCCTAACCCTAACCCTAACCCTAACCCCAACCCTAACCCTAACCCCAACCCCAACCCTAACCCTATACCTAACCCCAACCCTAACCCTAACCCTAACCCTAACCCTAACCCTAACACTAACCCTAACCCCAACCCTAACCCTATACCTAACCCCAACCCTAACCCTAACCCCAACCCTAACCCTAACCCCAACACTAACCCTATACCTAACCCCAACCCTAAACCTAACCCTAACCCCAACCCTAACCCTAACCCTAACCCTAACCCTAACCCTAACCCCAACCCTAACCCTATACCTAACTCAACCCTAACCCTAACCCCAACCCTAACCCTAACCGTAACCCTAACCCTAACCCTAACCCCATCCCTAACCCTAACCCTAACCCTAACCCTAACCCTAACCCCAACCCTAACCCTAACCCCAACCCTAACCCTAACCCTAACCCTAACACTTACCCTAACCCCATCCCTAACCCTATACCTAACTCAACCCTAACCCTAACCCCAACCCTAACCCTAACCCTAACCCTAACCCTAACCCCAAACCTAACCCTAACCCCAACCCTAACCCTAACCCTAACCCTATACCTAACTCAACCCTAACCCTAACCCCAACCCTAACCCTAACCCTAACCCTAACCCTATACCTAACCCCAACCCTAACCCTAACCCTAACCCTAACCCTAACCCTAACCCTAACCCTAACCCTGACCCCAACCCTAACCCTATACCTAACCCCAACCCTAACCCTAACCCCAACCCTAACACTAACCCCAACCCTAACCCTATACCTAACCCCAACCCTAAACCTAACCCTAACCCGAACCCTAACCCTAACCCTAACCCTAACCCTAACCCTAACCCCAACCCTAACCCTATTCCTAACTCAACCCTAACCCTAACCCTAACCCCAACCCTAACCCTAACCCCAACCCTAACCCTAACCCTAACCCTATACCTAATTCAACCCTAACCCTAACCCCAACCCTAACCCTAACCCTAACCCTAACCCTAACCCTAACCCCAACCCTAACCCTAACCCTAACCCCAACCCTAACCCTAACCCTAACCCTAACCCTATACCTAACTCAACCCTAACCCTAACCCCAACCCTAACCCTAACCCTAACCCTAACCCTATCCCTAACCCCAACCCTAACCCTATACCTAACTCAACCCTAACCCTAACCCTAACCCTAACCCCAACCCTAACCCTATACCTAACTCTACCCTAACCCTAACCCTAACCCTAACCCTAACCCCAACCCTAACCCTAACCCTAACCCTAACCCCAACCCTAACCCTAACCCCAACCTTAACCCTATACATAACTCAACCCTAACCCTAACCCTAACCCTAACCCTAACCATAACCCTAACCCTAACCCCAACCCTAACCCTATACCTAACTCAACCCTAACCCTAACCCTAACCCTAACCCTATACCTAACTCAACCCTAACCCTAACCCCAACCCTAACCCTAAC
>NC_139471.1:30062500-30065000 GCF_057233095.1 Heloderma suspectum | reverse complement strand
ACCCTAACCCTAACCCTAACACTAACACTAACACTAACCCTATACCTAACCCTAACCCTAACCCTAACCCTAACCTTAACCCCAACCCTAACCCTAACCCCAACCCCAACCCTAACCCTATACCTAACCCCAACCCTAACCCTAACCCTAACCCTAACCCTAACCCTAACCCCAACCCTAACCCTATACCTAACCCCAACCCTAACCCTAACCCTAACCCTAACCCCAACCCTAACCCTAACCCCAACCCCAACCCTAACCCTATACCTAACCCCAACCCTAACCCTAACCCTAACCCTAACCCTAACACTAACCCTAACCCCAACCCTAACCCTATACCTAACCCCAACCCTAACCCTAACCCCAACCCTAACCCTAACCCCAACACTAACCCTATACCTAACCCCAACCCTAAACCTAACCCTAACCCCAACCCTAACCCTAACCCTAACCCTAACCCTAACCCTAACCCTAACCCCAACCCTAACCCTATACCTAAGTCAACCCTAACCCTAACCCCAACCCTAACCCTAACCATAACCCTAACCCTAACCCTAACCCCATCCCTAACCCTAACCCTAACCCTAACCCTAACCCCAACCCTAACCCTAACCCCAACCCTAACCCTAACCCTAACCCTAACACTTACCCTAACCCCATCCCTAACCCTATACCTAACTCAACCCTAACCCTAACCCCAACCCTAACCCTAACCCTAACCCTAACCCTAACCCCAACCCTAACCCTAACCCCAACCCCAACCCTAACCCTAACCCTAACCCTAACCCTATACCTAACTCAACCCTAACCCTAACCCCAACCCTAACCCTAACCCTATACCTAACCCCAACCCTAACCCTAACCCTAACCCTAACCCTAACCCTAACCCTAACCCTGACCCCAACCCTAACCCTATACCTAACCCCAACCCTAACCCTAACCCCAACCCTAACCCTAACCCCAACCCTAACCCTATACCTAACCCCAACCCTAAACCTAACCCTAACCCCAACCCTAACCCTAACCCTAACCCTAACCCTAACCCTAACCCCAACCCTAACCCTATTCCTAACTCAACCCTAACCCTAACCCCAACCCTAACCCTAACCGTAACCCTAACCCTAACCCTAACCCTAATCCTAACCCCAACCCTAACCCTAACCCTAACCCTAACCCCAACCCTAACCCTAACCCCAACCCTAACCCTAACCCTAACCCTAACACTAACACTAACCCCAACCCCAACCCTAACCCTATACCTAACTCAACCCTAACCCTAACCCTAACCCTAACCCTAACCCTAACCCTAACCCTAACACTAACCCTAACCCTATACCTAACCCCAACCCTAACCCTAACCCCAACCCTAACCCTATACCTAACCCCAACCCTAAACCTAACCCTAACCCCAACCCTAACCCTAACCCTAACCCTAACCCTAACCCTAACCCCAACCCTAACCCTATACCTAACTCAACCCTAACCCTAACCCCAACCCTAACCCTAACCGTAACCCTAACCCTAACCCTAACCCTAACCCTAACCCTAACCCCAACCCTAACCCTAACCCTAACCCTAACCCTAACCCTAACCCTAACCCCAACCCTAACCCTAACCCCAACCCTAACCCTAACCCTAACCCTAACACTAACCCTAACCCCAACCCTAAACCTATACCTAACTCAACCCTAACCCTAACCCCAACCCTAACACTAACCCTAACCCTAACCCTAACCCTAACCCTAACCCTTACCCTAACCCTAACCCTAACCCTAACCCCAACCCTAACCCTAACCCTAACCCTAACCCTATACCTAACTCAACCCTAACACTAACCCCAACCCTAACCCTAACCCTAACCCTAACCCTAACCCTAACCCCAACCCTAACCCTAACCCCAACCCTAACCCTAACCCTAACCCTACCCCTAACCCTAACCCTAACCCCAACCCTAACCCTATACCTAACTCAACCCTATCCCTAACCCCAACCCTAACCCCAACCCTAACCCTAACCCTAACCCTAACCCTAACCCTATACCTAACCCCAACCCTAACCCTAACCCTAACCCTAACCCTAACCCTAACCCTATACCTAACCCCAACCCTAACCCTAACCCTAACCTTAACCCCAACCCTAACCCTAACCCCAACCCCAACCCTAACCCTATACCTAACCCCAACCCTAACCCTAACCCTAACCCTAACCCTAACCCCAACCCTAACCCTATACCTAACCCCAACCCTAACCCTAACCCTAACCCTAACCCCAACCCTAACCCTAACCCCAACCCCAACCCTAACCCTATACCTAACCCCAACCCTAACCCTAACCCTAACCCTAACCCTAACCCTAACACTAACCCTAACCCCAACCCTAACCCTATACCTAACCCCAACCCTAACCCTAACCCCAACCCTAACCCTAACCCCAACACTAACCCTATACCTAACCCCAACCCTAAACCTAACCCTAACCCCAACCCTAACCCTAACCCTAA
>NC_139471.1:30027500-30030000 GCF_057233095.1 Heloderma suspectum | reverse complement strand
ACCCTAACCCCAACCCCAACCCTAACCCTATACCTAACCCCAACCCTAACCCTAACCCTAACCCTAACCCTAACCCTAACCCTAACCCCAACCCTAACCCTATACCTAACCCCAACCCTAAGCCTAACCCTAACCCTAACCCCAACCCTAACCCTAACCCCAACCCCAACCCTAACCCTATACCTAACCCCAACCCTAACCCTAACCCTAACCCTAACCCTAACACTAACCCTAACCCCAACCCTAACCCTATACCTAACCCCAACCCTAACCCTAACCCCAACCCTAACCCTAACCCCAACACTAACCCTATACCTAACCCCAACCCTAAACCTAACCCTAACCCCAACCCTAACCCTAACCCTAACCCTAACCCTAACCCTAACCCTAACCCCAACCCTAACCCTATACCTAACTCAACCCTAACCCTAACCCCAACCCTAACCCTAACCGTAACCCTAACCCTAACCCTAACCCCAACCCTAACCCTAACCCTAACCCTAACCCTAACCCCAACCCTAACCCTAACCCCAACCCTAACCCTAACCCTAACCCTAACACTTACCCTAACCCCAACCCTAACCCTATACCTAACTCAACCCTAACCCTAACCCCAACCCTAACCCTAACCCTAACCCTAACCCCAACCCTAACCCTAACCCCAACCCTAACCCTAACCCTAACCCTATACCTAACTCAACCCTAACCCTAACCCCAAGCCTAACCCTAACCCTAACCCTAACCCTATACCTAACCCCAAGCCTAACCCTAACCCTAACCCTAACCCTAACCCTAACCCTAACCCCAACCCTAACCCTATACCTAACCCCAACCCTAACCCTAACCCCAACCCTAACCCTAACCCCAACCCTAACCCTATACCTAACCCCAACCCTAAACCTAACCCTAACCCCAACCCTAACCCTAACCCTAACCCTAACCCTAACCCTAACCCCAACCCTAACCCTATTCCTAACTCAACCCTAACCCTAACCCCAACCCTAACCCTAACCGTAACCCTAACCCTAACCCTAACCCTAACCCCAACCCTAACCCTAACCCTAACCCTAACCCCAACCCTAACCCTAACCCCAACCCTAACCCTAACCCTAACCCTAACACTAACCCTAACCCCAACCCCAACCCTAACCCTATACCTAACTCAACCCTAACCCTAACCCTAACCCTAACCCTAACCCTAACCCTAACACTAACCCTAACCCTATACCTAACCCCAACCCTAACCCTAACCCCAACCCTAACCCTAACCCCAACCCTAACCCTAACCCTAACCCTAACACTAACCCTAACCCTAACCCCAACCCCAACCCTAACCCTATACCTAACTCAACCCTAACCCTAACCCTAACCCTAACCCTAACCCTTACCCTAACCCTAACCCTAACCCCAACCCTAACCCTAACCCTAACCCTATACCTAACTCAACCCTAACCCTAACCCCAACCCTAACCCTAACCCTAACCCTAACCCTAACCCCAACCCTAACCCTAACCCCAAACCTAACCCTAACCCTAACCCTAACCCTAACCCTAACCCTAACCCTAACCCTAACCCCAACCCTAACCCTATACCTAACTCAACCCTATCCCTAACCCCAACCCTAACCCTAACCCTAACCCTAACCATAACCCTAACCCTAACCCTAACCCTAACCCTAACCCTAACCCTAACCCTATACCTAACCCCAACCCTAACCCTAACCCTAACCCTAACCCCAACCCTAACCCTAACCCCAACCCTAACCCTATACCTAACCCCAACCCTAACCCTAACCCTAACCCTAACCCTAACCCTAACCCCAACCCTAACCCTATACCTAACCCCAACCCTAACCCTAACCGCAACCCTAACCCTAACCCCAACCCTAACCCTATACCTAACCCCAACCCTAAACCTAACCCTAACCCCAACCCTAACCCTAACCCTAACCCTAACCCTAACCCTAACCCTAACCCCAACCCTAACCCTATACCTAACTCAACCCTAACCCTAACCCCAACCCTAACCCTAACCGTAACCCTAACCCTAACCCTAACCCTAACCCCAACCCTAACCCTAACCCTAACCCTAACCCTAACCCTAACCCCAACCCTAACCCTAACCCCAACCCTAACCCTAACCCTAACCCTAACACTAACCCTAACCCCAACCCTAAGCCTATACCTAACTCAACCCTAACCCTAACCCCAACCCTAACCCTAACCCTAACCCTAACCCTAACCCTAACCCTAACCCCAACCCTAACCCTAACCCTAACCCTAACCCTAACCCTAACCCTAACCCTAACACTATCCCTAACCCTAACCCTAACCCTAACCCTAACCCTAACCCCACCCTAACCCTAACCCTAACCCTATACCTAACTCAACCCTAACCCTAACCCCAACCCTAACCCTAACCCTAACCCTAACCCTAACCCCAACCCTAAACCTAACCCCAACCCTAACCCTAACCCTAACCCTATACCTAACTCAACCCT
>NC_139471.1:30017500-30020000 GCF_057233095.1 Heloderma suspectum | reverse complement strand
CCCTAACCCCAACCCTAACCCTAACCCCAACCCCAACCCTAACCCTATACCTAACCCCAACCCTAACCCTAACCCTAACCCTAACCCTAACCCTAACCCTAACCCCAACCCTAACCCTATACCTAACCCCAACCCTAAGCCTAACCCTAACCCTAACCCCAACCCTAACCCTAACCCCAACCCCAACCCTAACCCTATACCTAACCCCAACCCTAACCCTAACCCTAACCCTAACCCTAACACTAACCCTAACCCCAACCCTAACCCTATACCTAACCCCAACCCTAACCCTAACCCCAACCCTAACCCTAACCCCAACACTAACCCTATACCTAACCCCAACCCTAAACCTAACCCTAACCCCAACCCTAACCCTAACCCTAACCCTAACCCTAACCCTAACCCCAACCCTAACCCTATACCTAACTCAACCCTAACCCTAACCCCAACCCTAACCCTAACCGTAACCCTAACCCTAACCCTAACCCCAACCCTAACCCTAACCCTAACCCTAACCCTAACCCCAACCCTAACCCTAACCCCAACCCTAACCCTAACCCTAACCCTAACACTTACCCTAACCCCAACCCTAACCCTATACCTAACTCAACCCTAACCCTAACCCCAACCCTAACCCTAACCCTAACCCTAACCCCAACCCTAACCCTAACCCCAACCCTAACCCTAACCCTAACCCTATACCTAACTCAACCCTAACCCTAACCCCAAGCCTAACCCTAACCCTAACCCTAACCCTATACCTAACCCCAAGCCTAACCCTAACCCTAACCCTAACCCTAACCCTAACCCTAACCCTAACCCCAACCCTAACCCTATACCTAACCCCAACCCTAACCCTAACCCCAACCCTAACCCTAACCCCAACCCTAACCCTATACCTAACCCCAACCCTAAACCTAACCCTAACCCCAACCCTAACCCTAACCCTAACCCTAACCCTAACCCTAACCCCAACCCTAACCCTATTCCTAACTCAACCCTAACCCTAACCCCAACCCTAACCCTAACCGTAACCCTAACCCTAACCCTAACCCTAACCCCAACCCTAACCCTAACCCTAACCCTAACCCTAACCCCAACCCTAACCCTAACCCCAACCCTAACCCTAACCCTAACCCTAACACTAACCCTAACCCCAACCCCAACCCTAACCCTATACCTAACTCAACCCTAACCCTAACCCTAACCCTAACCCTAACCCTAACCCTAACACTAACCCTAACCCTATACCTAACCCCAACCCTAACCCTAACCCCAACCCTAACCCTAACCCCAACCCTAACCCTAACCCTAACCCTAACACTAACCCTAACCCTAACCCCAACCCCAACCCTAACCCTATACCTAACTCAACCCTAACCCTAACCCTAACCCTAACCCTAACCCTTACCCTAACCCTAACCCTAACCCCAACCCTAACCCTAACCCTAACCCTATACCTAACTCAACCCTAACCCTAACCCCAACCCTAACCCTAACCCTAACCCTAACCCTAACCCCAACCCTAACCCTAACCCCAAACCTAACCCTAACCCTAACCCTAACCCTAACCCTAACCCTAACCCTAACCCTAACCCTAACCCCAACCCTAACCCTATACCTAACTCAACCCTATCCCTAACCCCAACCCTAACCCTAACCCTAACCCTAACCATAACCCTAACCCTAACCCTAACCCTAACCCTAACCCTAACCCTAACCCTATACCTAACCCCAACCCTAACCCTAACCCTAACCCTAACCCCAACCCTAACCCTAACCCCAACCCTAACCCTATACCTAACCCCAACCCTAACCCTAACCCTAACCCTAACCCTAACCCTAACCCCAACCCTAACCCTATACCTAACCCCAACCCTAACCCTAACCGCAACCCTAACCCTAACCCCAACCCTAACCCTATACCTAACCCCAACCCTAAACCTAACCCTAACCCCAACCCTAACCCTAACCCTAACCCTAACCCTAACCCTAACCCTAACCCCAACCCTAACCCTATACCTAACTCAACCCTAACCCTAACCCCAACCCTAACCCTAACCGTAACCCTAACCCTAACCCTAACCCTAACCCCAACCCTAACCCTAACCCTAACCCTAACCCTAACCCTAACCCTAACCCCAACCCTAACCCTAACCCCAACCCTAACCCTAACCCTAACCCTAACACTAACCCTAACCCCAACCCTAAGCCTATACCTAACTCAACCCTAACCCTAACCCCAACCCTAACCCTAACCCTAACCCTAACCCTAACCCTAACCCTAACCCCAACCCTAACCCTAACCCTAACCCTAACCCTAACCCTAACCCTAACCCTAACACTATCCCTAACCCTAACCCTAACCCTAACCCTAACCCTAACCCCACCCTAACCCTAACCCTAACCCTATACCTAACTCAACCCTAACCCTAACCCCAACCCTAACCCTAACCCTAACCCTAACCCTAACCCTAACCCCAACCCTAAACCTAACCCC
>NC_139471.1:30000000-30002500 GCF_057233095.1 Heloderma suspectum | reverse complement strand
AACCCTAACCCTAACCCTAACCCTAACCCTAACCCTAACCCCAACCCTAACCCTATACCTAAGTCAACCCTAACCCTAACCCCAACCCTAACCCTAACCATAACCCTAACCCTAACCCTAACCCCATCCCTAACCCTAACCCTAACCCTAACCCTAACCCCAACCCTAACCCTAACCCCAACCCTAACCCTAACCCTAACCCTAACACTTACCCTAACCCCATCCCTAACCCTATACCTAACTCAACCCTAACCCTAACCCCAACCCTAACCCTAACCCTAACCCTAACCCTAACCCCAACCCTAACCCTAACCCCAACCCCAACCCTAACCCTAACCCTAACCCTAACCCTATACCTAACTCAACCCTAACCCTAACCCCAACCCTAACCCTAACCCTATACCTAACCCCAACCCTAACCCTAACCCTAACCCTAACCCTAACCCTAACCCTAACCCTGACCCCAACCCTAACCCTATACCTAACCCCAACCCTAACCCTAACCCCAACCCTAACCCTAACCCCAACCCTAACCCTATACCTAACCCCAACCCTAAACCTAACCCTAACCCCAACCCTAACCCTAACCCTAACCCTAACCCTAACCCTAACCCCAACCCTAACCCTATTCCTAACTCAACCCTAACCCTAACCCCAACCCTAACCCTAACCGTAACCCTAACCCTAACCCTAACCCTAATCCTAACCCCAACCCTAACCCTAACCCTAACCCTAACCCCAACCCTAACCCTAACCCCAACCCTAACCCTAACCCTAACCCTAACACTAACACTAACCCCAACCCCAACCCTAACCCTATACCTAACTCAACCCTAACCCTAACCCTAACCCTAACCCTAACCCTAACCCTAACCCTAACACTAACCCTAACCCTATACCTAACCCCAACCCTAACCCTAACACCAACCCTAACCCTATACCTAACCCCAACCCTAAACCTAACCCTAACCCCAACCCTAACCCTAACCCTAACCCTAACCCTAACCCTAACCCCAACCCTAACCCTATACCTAACTCAACCCTAACCCTAACCCCAACCCTAACCCTAACCGTAACCCTAACCCTAACCCTAACCCTAACCCTAACCCTAACCCCAACCCTAACCCTAACCCTAACCCTAACCCTAACCCTAACCCCAACCCTAACCCTAACCCCAACCCTAACCCTAACCCTAACCCTAACACTAACCCTAACCCCAACCCTAAACCTATACCTAACTCAACCCTAACCCTAACCCCAACCCTAACACTAACCCTAACCCTAACCCTAACCCTAACCCTAACCCTTACCCTAACCCTAACCCTAACCCTAACCCCAACCCTAACCCTAACCCTAACCCTATACCTAACTCAACCCTAACACTAACCCCAACCCTAACCCTAACCCTAACCCTAACCCTAACCCTAACCCCAACCCTAACCCTAACCCCAACCCTAACCCTAACCCTAACCCTACCCCTAACCCTAACCCTAACCCCAACCCTAACCCTATACCTAACTCAACCCTATCCCTAACCCCAACCCTAACCCCAACCCTAACCCTAACCCTAACCCTAACCCTAACCCTATACCTAACCCCAACCCTAACCCTAACCCTAACCCTAACCCTAACCCTAACCCTAACCCTATACCTAACCCCAACCCTAACCCTAACCCTAACCTTAACCCCAACCCTAACCCTAACCCCAACCCCAACCCTAACCCTATACCTAACCCCAACCCTAACCCTAACCCTAACCCTAACCCTAACCCCAACCCTAACCCTATACCTAACCCCAACCCTAACCCTAACCCTAACCCTAACCCCAACCCTAACCCTAACCCCAACCCCAACCCTAACCCTATACCTAACCCCAACCCTAACCCTAACCCTAACCCTAACCCTAACCCTAACACTAACCCTAACCCCAACCCTAACCCTATACCTAACCCCAACCCTAACCCTAACCCCAACCCTAACCCTAACCCCAACACTAACCCTATACCTAACCCCAACCCTAAACCTAACCCTAACCCCAACCCTAACCCTAACCCTAACCCTAACCCTAACCCTAACCCCAACCCTAACCCTATACCTAACTCAACCCTAACCCTAACCCCAACCCTAACCCTAACCGTAACCCTAACCCTAACCCTAACCCCATCCCTAACCCTAACCCTAACCCTAACCCTAACCCTAACCCCAACCCTAACCCTAACCCCAACCCTAACCCTAACCCTAACCCTAACACTTACCCTAACCCCATCCCTAACCCTATACCTAACTCAACCCTAACCCTAACCCCAACCCTAACCCTAACCCTAACCCTAACCCTAACCCCAAACCTAACCCTAACCCCAACCCTAACCCTAACCCTAACCCTATACCTAACTCAACCCTAACCCTAACCCCAACCCTAACCCTAACCCTAACCCTAACCCTATACCTAACCCCAACCCTAACCCTAACCCTAACCCTAACCCTAACCCTAACCCTAACC
>NC_139471.1:29980000-29982500 GCF_057233095.1 Heloderma suspectum | reverse complement strand
AACCCCAACCCTAACCCTAACCCCAACACTAACCCTATACCTAACCCCAACCCTAAACCTAACCCTAACCCCAACCCTAACCCTAACCCTAACCCTAACCCTAACCC
The DNA here is from genome assembly GCF_057233095.1 of Heloderma suspectum. Taxonomy (NCBI): domain Eukaryota; kingdom Metazoa; phylum Chordata; class Lepidosauria; order Squamata; family Helodermatidae; genus Heloderma; species Heloderma suspectum. The sequence continues at coordinate 29,982,393 of NC_139471.1, read as the reverse complement.
TAACCCCAACCCTAACCCTATACCTAACTCAACCCTAACCCTAACCCCAACCCTAAACCTAACCGTAACCCTAACCCTAACCCTAACCCCAACCCTAACCCTAACCCTAACCCTAACCCTAACCCTAACCCCAACCCTAACCCTAACCCCAACCCTAACCCTAACCCTAACCCTAACACTTACCCTAACCCCAACCCTAACCCTATACCTAACTCAACCCTAACCCTAACCCCAACCCTAACCCTAACCCTAACCCTAACCCTATACCTAACCCCAACCCTAACCCTAACCCTAACCCTAACCCTAACCCTAACACTAACACTAACACTAACCCTATACCTAACCCTAACCCTAACCCTAACCCTAACCTTAACCCCAACCCTAACCCTAACCCCAACCCCAACCCTAACCCTATACCTAACCCCAACCCTAACCCTAACCCTAACCCTAACCCTAACCCTAACCCCAACCCTAACCCTATACCTAACCCCAACCCTAACCCTAACCCTAACCCCAACCCTAACCCTAACCCCAACCCCAACCCTAACCCTATACCTAACCCCAACCCTAACCCTAACCCTAACCCTAACCCTAACACTAACCCTAACCCCAACCCTAACCCTATACCTAACCCCAACCCTAACCCTAACCCCAACCCTAACCCTAACCCCAACACTAACCCTATACCTAACCCCAACCCTAAACCTAACCCTAACCCCAACCCTAACCCTAACCCTAACCCTAACCCTAACCCTAACCCTAACCCCAACCCTAACCCTATACCTAAGTCAACCCTAACCCTAACCCCAACCCTAACCCTAACCATAACCCTAACCCTAACCCTAACCCCATCCCTAACCCTAACCCTAACCCTAACCCTAACCCCAACCCTAACCCTAACCCCAACCCTAACCCTAACCCTAACCCTAACACTTACCCTAACCCCATCCCTAACCCTATACCTAACTCAACCCTAACCCTAACCCCAACCCTAACCCTAACCCTAACCCTAACCCTAACCCCAACCCTAACCCTAACCCCAACCCCAACCCTAACCCTAACCCTAACCCTAACCCTATACCTAACTCAACCCTAACCCTAACCCCAACCCTAACCCTAACCCTATACCTAACCCCAACCCTAACCCTAACCCTAACCCTAACCCTAACCCTAACCCTAACCCTGACCCCAACCCTAACCCTATACCTAACCCCAACCCTAACCCTAACCCCAACCCTAACCCTAACCCCAACCCTAACCCTATACCTAACCCCAACCCTAAACCTAACCCTAACCCCAACCCTAACCCTAACCCTAACCCTAACCCTAACCCTAACCCCAACCCTAACCCTATTCCTAACTCAACCCTAACCCTAACCCCAACCCTAACCCTAACCGTAACCCTAACCCTAACCCTAACCCTAATCCTAACCCCAACCCTAACCCTAACCCTAACCCTAACCCCAACCCTAACCCTAACCCCAACCCTAAACCTAACCCTAACCCTAACACTAACACTAACCCCAACCCCAACCCTAACCCTATACCTAACTCAACCCTAACCCTAACCCTAACCCTAACCCTAACCCTAACCCTAACCCTAACACTAACCCTAACCCTATACCTAACCCCAACCCTAACCCTAACCCCAACCCTAACCCTATACCTAACCCCAACCCTAAACCTAACCCTAACCCCAACCCTAACCCTAACCCTAACCCTAACCCTAACCCTAACCCCAACCCTAACCCTATACCTAACTCAACCCTAACCCTAACCCCAACCCTAACCCTAACCGTAACCCTAACCCTAACCCTAACCCTAACCCTAACCCTAACCCCAACCCTAACCCTAACCCTAACCCTAACCCTAACCCTAACCCTAACCCCAACCCTAACCCTAACCCCAACCCTAACCCTAACCCTAACCCTAACACTAACCCTAACCCCAACCCTAAACCTATACCTAACTCAACCCTAACCCTAACCCCAACCCTAACACTAACCCTAACCCTAACCCTAACCCTAACCCTAACCCTTACCCTAACCCTAACCCTAACCCTAACCCCAACCCTAACCCTAACCCTAACCCTAACCCTATACCTAACTCAACCCTAACACTAACCCCAACCCTAACCCTAACCCTAACCCTAACCCTAACCCTAACCCCAACCCTAACCCTAACCCCAACCCTAACCCTAACCCTAACCCTACCCCTAACCCTAACCCTAACCCCAACCCTAACCCTATACCTAACTCAACCCTATCCCTAACCCCAACCCTAACCCCAACCCTAACCCTAACCCTAACCCTAACCCTAACCCTATACCTAACCCCAACCCTAACCCTAACCCTAACCCTAACCCTAACCCTAACCCTATACCTAACCCCAAC
>NC_139471.1:29965000-29967500 GCF_057233095.1 Heloderma suspectum | reverse complement strand
CAACCCTAACCCTATACCTAACTCAACCCTAACACTAACCCTAACCCTAACCCTAAACCTAACCCTAACCCTATACCTAACTCAACCCTAACCCTAACCCCAACCCTAACCCTAACCCTAACCCTAACCCTAACCCTAACCCTAACCCTATACCTAACACCAACCCTAACCCTAACCCTAACCCTAACCCTAACCCTATACCTAACTCAACCCTAACCATAACCCCAACCCCAACCCTAACCCTAACCCCAACCCTAACCCTAACCCTAACCCTAACCCTATACCTAACTCAACCCTAACCCTAACCCCAACCCTAACCCTAACCCTAACCCTAACCCTAACCCTAACCCTAACCCCAACCCTAACCCTAACCCTAACCCTAACCCCAACCCTAACCCTATACCTAACTCAACCCTAACCCTAACCCTAACCCCAACCCTAACCCTAACCCCAACCCTAACCCTAACCCTAACCCTATACCTAACTCAACCCTAACCCTAACCCCAACCCTAACCCTAACCCTAACCCTAACCCTAACCCCAACCCTAACCCTAACCCCAACCCTAACCCTAACCCTAACCCTAACCTTAACCCTAACCCTATACCTAACTCAACCCTAACCCTAACCCCAACCCTAACCCTAACCCTAACCCTAACCCTATCCCTAACCCCAACCCTAACCCTATACCTAACTCAACCCTAACCCTAACCCTAACCCTAACCCTAACCCCAACCCTAACCCTATACCTAACTCAACCCTAACCCTAACCCTAACCCTAACCCTAACCCCAACCCTAACCCTAACCCTAACCCTAACCCTAACCCTAACCCTAACCCTAACCCCAACCTTAACCCTATACATAACTCAACCCTAACCCTAACCCTAACCCTAACCCTAACCCTAACCCTAACCCTAACCCCAACCCTAACCCTATACCTAACTCAACCCTAACCCTAACCCTAACCCTAACCCTAACCCTATACCTAACTCAACCCTAACCCTAACCCCAACCCTAACCCTAACTCAACCCTAACCCTAACCCTAACCCTCACCCTAACACTAACCCTAACCCTAACCCTAACCCTAACCCCAACCCTAACCCTATACCTAACTCAACCCTAACCCTAACCCTAACACTAACCCTAACCCTAACCCTAACCCCAACCCTAACCCTAACCCTAACCCTAACCCTAACCCCAACCCTAACCCTAACCCTAACCCTAACCCTAACCCTATGCCTAACTCAACCCTAACCCTAACCCCAACCCTAACCCTAACCCCAACCCTAACCCTAACCCTAACCCTAACCCTAACCCTAACGCTAAACACAACCCTAACCCTAACCCTAACCCTAACCCTAACCCCAACCCTAACCCTATACCTAACTCAACCCTAACCCTAACCCAAACCCTAACCCTAACCCTAACCCTAACCCTAACCCTAACCCTAACCCCAACCCTAACCCTATACCTAACTCAACCCTAACCCTAACCCTAACCCTAACCCTAACCCTAACCCCAACCCTAACCCTAACCCTAACCCTAACCCTAACCCTAACCCTAACCCCAACCCTAACCCTATACCTAACTCAACCCTATCCCTAACCCCAACCCTAACCCCAACCCTAACCCTAACCCTAACCCTAACCCTAACCCTATACCTAACCCCAACCCTAACCCTAACCCTAACCCTAACCCTAACCCTAACCCTAACCCTATACCTAACCCCAACCCTAACCCTAACCCTAACCTTAACCCCAACCCTAACCCTAACCCCAACCCCAAACCTAACCCTATACCTAACCCCAACCCTAACCCTAACCCTAACCCTAACCCTAACCCCAACCCTAACCCTATACCTAACCCCAACCCTAACCCTAACCCTAACCCTAACCCCAACCCTAACCCTAACCCCAACCCCAACCCTAACCCTATACCTAACCCCAACCCTAACCCTAACCCTAACCCTAACCCTAACCCTAACACTAACCCTAACCCCAACCCTAACCCTATACCTAACCCCAACCCTAACCCTAACCCCAACCCTAACCCTAACCCCAACACTAACCCTATACCTAACCCCAACCCTAAACCTAACCCTAACCCCAACCCTAACCCTAACCCTAACCCTAACCCTAACCCTAACCCCAACCCTAACCCTATACCTAACTCAACCCTAACCCTAACCCCAACCCTAACCCTAACCGTAACCCTAACCCTAACCCTAACCCCATCCCTAACCCTAACCCTAACCCTAACCCCAACCCTAACCCTAACCCCAACCCTAACCCTAACCCTAACCCTAACACTTACCCTAACCCCATCCCTAACCCTATACCTAACTGAACCCTAACCCTAACCCCAACCCTAACCCTAACCCTAACCCTAACCCTAACCCCAAACCTAACCCTAACCCCAACCCTAACCCTAACCCTAACCCTATACCTAACTCAACCCTAACCCTAACCCCAACCCTAACCCTAACCCTAACCCTAACCCT
>NC_139471.1:29942500-29945000 GCF_057233095.1 Heloderma suspectum | reverse complement strand
CCTAACCCCAACCCTAACCCTAACCCCAACCCTAACCCTAACCCTAACCCTAACACTAACCCTAACCCCAACCCTAAGCCTATACCTAACTCAACCCTAACCCTAACCCCAACCCTAACCCTAACCCTAACCCTAACCCTAACCCTAACCCTAACCCCAACCCTAACCCTAACCCTAACCCTAACCCTAACCCTAACCCTAACCCTAACACTATCCCTAACCCTAACCCTAACCCTAACCCTAACCCTAACCCCACCCTAACCCTAACCCTAACCCTATACCTAACTCAACCCTAACCCTAACCCCAACCCTAACCCTAACCCTAACCCTAACCCTAACCCCAACCCTAAACCTAACCCCAACCCTAACCCTAACCCTAACCCTATACCTAACTCAACCCTAACCCTAACCCCAACCCTAACCCTAACCCTAACCCTAACCCTAACCCTAACCCTAACCCTAACCCCAACCCTAACCCTATACCTAACTCAACCCTAACCCTAACCTGAACCCGAACCCTAACCCTAACCCTAACCCCAACCCTAACCCTATACCTAACTCAACCCTAACACTAACCCTAACCCTAACCCTAAACCTAACCCTAACCCTAACCCTAACCCTAACCCTAACCCTAACCCTATACCTAACTCAACCCTAACCCTAACCCCAAACCTAACCCTAACCCTAACCCTAACCCTAACCCTATACCTAACACCAACCCTAACCCTAACCCTAACCCTAACCCTAACCCTATACCTAACTTAACCCTAACCATAACCCCAACCCCAACCCTAACCCTAACCCCAACCCTAACCCTAACCCTAACCCTAACCCTAACCCTATACCTAACTCAACACTAACCCTAACCCCAACCCTAACCCTAACCCTAACCCTAACCCTAACCCCAACCCTAACCCTAACCCCAACCCTAACCCTAACCCTAACCTTAACCCTAACCCTATACCTAACTCAACCCTAACCCTAACCCCAACCCTAACCCTAACCCTAACCCTAACCCTATCCCTAACCCCAACCCTAACCCTATACCTAACTCAACCCTAACCCTAACCCTAACCCTAACCCTAACCCCAACCCTAACCCTATACCTAACTCAACCCTAACCCTAACCCTAACCCTAACCCTAACCCTAACCCCAACCCTAACCCTAACCCTAACCCTAACCCTAACCCCAACCTTAACCCTATACATAACTCAACCCTAACCCTAACCCTAACCCTAACCCTAACCCTAACCCTAACCCCAACCCTAACCCTATACCTAACTCAACCCTAACCCTAACCCTAACCCTAACCCTAACCCTATACCTAACTCAACCCTAACCCTAACCCCAACCCTAACCCTAACTCAACCCTAACCCTAACCCTAACCCTCACCCTAACACTAACCCTAACCCTAACCCTAACCCTAACCCCAACCCTAACCCTATACCTAACTCAACCCTAACCCTAACCCTAACACTAACCCTAACCCTAACCCTAACCCCAACCCTAACCCTAACCCTAACCCCAACCCTAACCCTAACCCTAACCCTAACCCTAACCCTATGCCTAACTCAACCCTAACCCTAACCCCAACCCTAACCCTAACCCCAACCCTAACCCTAACCCTAACCCTAACCCTAACCCTAACGCTAACCCCAACCCTAACCCTAACCCTAACCCTAACCCTAACCCTAACCCCAACCCTAACCCTATACCTAACTCAACCCTAACCCTAACCCCAACCCTAACCCTAACCCTAACCCTAACCCTATACCTAACCCCAACCCTAACCCTAACCCTAACCCTAACCCTAACCCTAACCCTAACACTAACACTAACCCTAACCCTATACCTAACCCCAACCCTAACCCTAACCCTAACCCTAACCCCAACCCTAACCCTAACCCCAACCCCAACCCTAACCCTATACCTAACCCCAACCCTAACCCTAACCCTAACCCTAACCCTAACCCTAACCCCAACCCTAACCCTATACCTAACCCCAACCCTAAGCCTAACCCTAACCCTAACCCCAACCCTAACCCTAACCCCAACCCCAACCCTAACCCTATACCTAACCCCAACCCTAACCCTAACCCTAACCCTAACCCTAACACTAACCCTAACCCCAACCCTAACCCTATACCTAACCCCAACCCTAACCCTAACCCCAACCCTAACCCTAACCCCAACACTAACCCTATACCTAACCCCAACCCTAAACCTAACCCTAACCCCAACCCTAACCCTAACCCTAACCCTAACCCTAACCCTAACCCTAACCCTAACCCCAACCCTAACCCTATACCTAACTCAACCCTAACCCTAACCCCAACCCTAACCCTAACCGTAACCCTAACCCTAACCCTAACCCCAACCCTAACCCTAACCCTAACCCTAACCCTAACCCCAACCCTAACCCTAACCCCAACCCTAACCCTAACCCTAACCCTAACACTTACCCTAACCCCAACCCTAACCCTATACCTAACTCAACC
>NC_139471.1:29935000-29937500 GCF_057233095.1 Heloderma suspectum | reverse complement strand
TAACCCTATACCTAACCCCAACCCTAACCCTAACCCTAACCCTAACCCTAACCCTAACCCTAACCCCAACCCTAACCCTATACCTAACCCCAACCCTAAGCCTAACCCTAACCCTAACCCCAACCCTAACCCTAACCCCAACCCCAACCCTAACCCTATACCTAACCCCAACCCTAACCCTAACCCTAACCCTAACCCTAACACTAACCCTAACCCCAACCCTAACCCTATACCTAACCCCAACCCTAACCCTAACCCCAACCCTAACCCTAACCCCAACACTAACCCTATACCTAACCCCAACCCTAAACCTAACCCTAACCCCAACCCTAACCCTAACCCTAACCCTAACCCTAACCCTAACCCCAACCCTAACCCTATACCTAACTCAACCCTAACCCTAACCCCAACCCTAACCCTAACCGTAACCCTAACCCTAACCCTAACCCCAACCCTAACCCTAACCCTAACCCTAACCCTAACCCTAACCCCAACCCTAACCCTAACCCCAACCCTAACCCTAACCCTAACCCTAACACTTACCCTAACCCCAACCCTAACCCTATACCTAACTCAACCCTAACCCTAACCCCAACCCTAACCCTAACCCTAACCCTAACCCCAACCCTAACCCTAACCCCAACCCTAACCCTAACCCTAACCCTATACCTAACTCAACCCTAACCCTAACCCCAAGCCTAACCCTAACCCTAACCCTAACCCTATACCTAACCCCAAGCCTAACCCTAACCCTAACCCTAACCCTAACCCTAACCCTAACCCTAACCCCAACCCTAACCCTATACCTAACCCCAACCCTAACCCTAACCCCAACCCTAACCCTAACCCCAACCCTAACCCTATACCTAACCCCAACCCTAAACCTAACCCTAACCCCAACCCTAACCCTAACCCTAACCCTAACCCTAACCCTAACCCCAACCCTAACCCTATTCCTAACTCAACCCTAACCCTAACCCCAACCCTAACCCTAACCGTAACCCTAACCCTAACCCTAACCCTAACCCCAACCCTAACCCTAACCCTAACCCTAACCCTAACCCCAACCCTAACCCTAACCCCAACCCTAACCCTAACCCTAACCCTAACACTAACCCTAACCCCAACCCCAACCCTAACCCTATACCTAACTCAACCCTAACCCTAACCCTAACCCTAACCCTAACCCTAACCCTAACACTAACCCTAACCCTATACCTAACCCCAACCCTAACCCTAACCCCAACCCTAACCCTAACCCCAACCCTAACCCTAACCCTAACCCTAACACTAACCCTAACCCTAACCCCAACCCCAACCCTAACCCTATACCTAACTCAACCCTAACCCTAACCCTAACCCTAACCCTAACCCTTACCCTAACCCTAACCCTAACCCCAACCCTAACCCTAACCCTAACCCTATACCTAACTCAACCCTAACCCTAACCCCAACCCTAACCCTAACCCTAACCCTAACCCTAACCCCAACCCTAACCCTAACCCCAAACCTAACCCTAACCCTAACCCTAACCCTAACCCTAACCCTAACCCTAACCCTAACCCTAACCCCAACCCTAACCCTATACCTAACTCAACCCTATCCCTAACCCCAACCCTAACCCTAACCCTAACCCTAACCATAACCCTAACCCTAACCCTAACCCTAACCCTAACCCTAACCCTAACCCTATACCTAACCCCAACCCTAACCCTAACCCTAACCCTAACCCCAACCCTAACCCTAACCCCAACCCTAACCCTATACCTAACCCCAACCCTAACCCTAACCCTAACCCTAACCCTAACCCTAACCCCAACCCTAACCCTATACCTAACCCCAACCCTAACCCTAACCGCAACCCTAACCCTAACCCCAACCCTAACCCTATACCTAACCCCAACCCTAAACCTAACCCTAACCCCAACCCTAACCCTAACCCTAACCCTAACCCTAACCCTAACCCTAACCCTAACCCCAACCCTAACCCTATACCTAACTCAACCCTAACCCTAACCCCAACCCTAACCCTAACCGTAACCCTAACCCTAACCCTAACCCTAACCCCAACCCTAACCCTAACCCTAACCCTAACCCTAACCCTAACCCTAACCCCAACCCTAACCCTAACCCCAACCCTAACCCTAACCCTAACCCTAACACTAACCCTAACCCCAACCCTAAGCCTATACCTAACTCAACCCTAACCCTAACCCCAACCCTAACCCTAACCCTAACCCTAACCCTAACCCTAACCCTAACCCCAACCCTAACCCTAACCCTAACCCTAACCCTAACCCTAACCCTAACCCTAACACTATCCCTAACCCTAACCCTAACCCTAACCCTAACCCTAACCCCACCCTAACCCTAACCCTAACCCTATACCTAACTCAACCCTAACCCTAACCCCAACCCTAACCCTAACCCTAACCCTAACCCTAACCCTAACCCCAACCCTAAACCTAACCCCAACCCTAACCCTAACCCTAACCCTATA
>NC_139471.1:29925000-29927500 GCF_057233095.1 Heloderma suspectum | reverse complement strand
TAACCCTAACCCCAACCCTAAGCCTATACCTAACTCAACCCTAACCCTAACCCCAACCCTAACCCTAACCCTAACCCTAACCCTAACCCTAACCCTAACCCCAACCCTAACCCTAACCCTAACCCTAACCCTAACCCTAACCCTAACCCTAACACTATCCCTAACCCTAACCCTAACCCTAACCCTAACCCTAACCCCACCCTAACCCTAACCCTAACCCTAACCCTATACCTAACTCAACCCTAACCCTAACCCCAACCCTAACCCTAACCCTAACCCTAACCCTAACCCTAACCCCAACCCTAAACCTAACCCCAACCCTAACCCTAACCCTAACCCTATACCTAACTCAACCCTAACCCTAACCCCAACCCTAACCCTAACCCTAACCCTAACCCTAACCCTAACCCTAACCCCAACCCTAACCCTATACCTAACTCAACCCTAACCCTAACCCGAACCCGAACCCTAACCCTAACCCTAACCCCAACCCTAACCCTATACCTAACTCAACCCTAACACTAACCCTAACCCTAACCCTAACCCTAACCCTAACCCTAACCCTAACCCTAACCCTATACCTAACTCAACCCTAACCCTAACCCCAAACCTAACCCTAACCCTAACCCTAACCCTAACCCTATACCTAACACCAACCCTAACCCTAACCCTAACCCTAACCCTAACCCTATACCTAACTTAACCCTAACCATAACCCCAACCCCAACCCTAACCCTAACCCCAACCCTAACCCTAACCCTAACCCTAACCCTAACCCTATACCTAACTCAACACTAACCCTAACCCCAACCCTAACCCTAACCCTAACCCTAACCCTAACCCTAACCCCAACCCTAACCCTAACCCTAACCCTAACCCCAAACCTAACCCTATACCTAACTCAACCCTAACCCTAACCCTAACCCCAACCCTAACCCTAACCCCAACCCTAACTCTAACCCTAACCCTATACCTAATTCAACCCTAACCCTAACCCCAACCCTAACCCTAACCCTAACCCTAACCCTAACCCTAACCCCAACCGAAACCCTAACCCCAACCCTAACCCTAACCCTAACCCTAACCCTATACCTAACTCAACCCTAACCCTAACCCCAACCCTAACCCTAACCCTAACCCTAACCCTATCCCTAACCCCAACCCTAACCCTATACCTAACTCAACCCTAACCCTAACCCTAACCCTAACCCCAACCCTAACCCTATACCTAACTCAACCCTAACCCTAACCCTAACCCTAACCCTAACCCTAACCCCAACCCTAACCCTAACCCTAACCCTAACCCCAACCCTAACCCTAACCCCAACCTTAACCCTATACATAACTCAACCCTAACCCTAACCCTAACCCTAACCCTAACCATAACCCTAACCCTAACCCCAACCCTAACCCTATACCTAACTCAACCCTAACCCTAACCCTAACCCTAACCCTAACCCTATACCTAACTCAACCCTAACCCTAACCCCAACCCTAACCCTAACTCAACCCTAACCCTAACCCTAACCCTCACCCTAACACTAACCCTAACCCTAACCCTAACCCTAACCCTAACCCCAACCCTAACCCTATACCTAACTCAACCCTAACCCTAACCCTAACCCTAACCCTAACCCCAACCCTAACCCTATACCTAACCCCAACCCTAACCCTAACCCTAACCCAAACCCCAACCCTAACCCTAACCCCAACCCCAACCCTAACCCTATACCTAACCCCAACCCTAACCCTAACCCTAACCCTAACCCTAACACTAACCCTAACCCCAACCCTAAACCTATACCTAACCCCAACCCTAACCCTAACCCCAACCCTAACCCTAACCCCAACACTAACCCTATACCTAACCCCAACCCTAAACCTAACCCTAACCCCAACCCTAACCCTAACCCTAACCCTAACCCTAACCCCAACCCTAACCCTATACCTAACTCAACCCTAACCCTAACCCCAACCCTAACCCTAACCGTAACCCTAACCCTAACCCTAACCCCAACCCTAATCCTAACCCTAACCCTAACCCTAACCCTAACCCCAACCCTAACCCTAACCCCAACCCTAACCCTAACCCTAACCCTAACACTTACCCTAACCCCAACCCTAACCCTATACCTAACTCAACCCTAACCCTAACCCCAACCCTAACCCTAACCCTAACCCTAACCCCAACCCTAACCCTAACCCCAACCCTAACCCTAACCCTAACCGTATACCTAACTCAACCCTAACCCTAACCCCAACCCTAACCCTAACCCTAACCCTAACCCTATACCTAACCCCAACCCTAACCCTAACCCTAACCCTAACCCTAACCCTAACCCTGACCCCAACCCTAACCCTATACCTAACCCCAACCCTAACCCTAACCCCAACCCTAACCCTAACCCCAACCCTAACCCTATACCTAACCCCAACCCTAAACCTAACCCTAACCCCAACCCTAACCCTAACCCTAACCCTAACCCTAACCCTAACCCTA
>NC_139471.1:29915000-29920000 GCF_057233095.1 Heloderma suspectum | reverse complement strand
TATACCTAACCCCAACCCTAAACCTAACCCTAACCCCAACCCTAACCCTAACCCTAACCCTAACCCTAACCCTAACCCTAACCCCAACCCTAACCCTATTCCTAACTCAACCCTAACCCTAACCCCAACCCTAACCCTAACCGTAACCCTAACCCTAACCCTAACCCTAATCCTAACCCCAACCCTAACCCTAACCCTAACCCTAACCCCAACCCTAACCCTAACCCCAACCCTAACCCTAACCCTAACCCTAACACTAACACTAACCCCAACCCCAACCCTAACCCTATACCTAACTCAACCCTAACCCTAACCCTAACCCTAACCCTAACCCTAACACTAACCCTAACCCTATACCTAACCCCAACCCTAACCCTAACCCCAACCCTAACCCTATACCTAACCCCAACCCTAAACCTAACCCTAACCCCAACCCTAACCCTAACCCTAACCCTAACCCTAACCCTAACCCTAACCCCAACCCTAACCCTATACCTAACTCAACCCTAACCCTAACCCCAACCCTAACCCTAACCGTAACCCTAACCCTAACCCTAACCCTAACCCTAACCCTAACCCCAACCCTAACCCTAACCCTAACCCTAACCCTAACCCTAACCCTAACCCCAACCCTAACCCTAACCCCAACCCTAACCCTAACCCTAACCCTAACACTAACCCTAACCCCAACCCTAAACCTATACCTAACTCAACCCTAACCCTAACCCCAACCCTAACCCTAACCCTAACCCTAACCCTAACCCTAACCCTTACCCTAACCCTAACCCTAACCCTAACCCCAACCCTAACCCTAACCCTAACCCTATACCTAACTCAACCCTAACACTAACCCCAACCCTAACCCTAACCCTAACCCTAACCCTAACCCCAACCCTAACCCTAACCCCAACCCTAACCCTAACCCTAACCCTAACCCTAACCCTAACCCTAACCCCAACCCTAACCCTATACCTAACTCAACCCTATCCCTAACCCCAACCCTAACCCCAACCCTAACCCTAACCCTAACCCTAACCCTAACCCTATACCTAACCCCAACCCTAACCCTAACCCTAACCCTAACCCTAACCCTAACCCTAACCCTAACCCTAACACTAACCCTAACCCTATACCTAACCCCAACCCTAACCCTAACCCTAACCTTAACCCCAACCCTAACCCTAACCCCAACCCCAACCCTAACCCTATACCTAACCCCAACCCTAACCCTAACCCTAACCCTAACCCTAACCCTAACCCCAACCCTAACCCTATACCTAACCCCAACCCTAACCCTAACCCTAACCCTAACCCCAACCCTAACCCTAACCCCAACCCCAACCCTAACCCTATACCTAACCCCAACCCTAACCCTAACCCTAACCCTAACCCTAACACTAACCCTAACCCCAACCCTAACCCTATACCTAACCCCAACCCTAACCCTAACCCCAACCCTAACCCTAACCCCAACACTAACCCTATACCTAACCCCAACCCTAAACCTAACCCTAACCCCAACCCTAACCCTAACCCTAACCCTAACCCTAACCCCAACCCTAACCCTATACCTAACTCAACCCTAACCCTAACCCCAACCCTAACCCTAACCGTAACCCTAACCCTAACCCTAACCCCATCCCTAACCCTAACCCTAACCCTAACCCCAACCCTAACCCTAACCCCAACCCTAACCCTAACCCTAACCCTAACACTTACCCTAACCCCATCCCTAACCCTATACCTAACTCAACCCTAACCCTAACCCCAACCCTAACCCTAACCCTAACCCTAACCCTAACCCCAAACCTAACCCTAACCCCAACCCTAACCCTAACCCTATACCTAACTCAACCCTAACCCTAACCCCAACCCTAACCCTAACCCTAACCCTAACCCTATACCTAACCCCAACCCTAACCCTAACCCTAACCCTAACCCTAACCCTAACCCTAACCCTGACCCCAACCCTAACCCTATACCTAACCCCAACCCTAACCCTAACCCCAACCCTAACCCTAACCCTAACCCCAACCCTAACCCTATACCTAACCCCAACCCTAAACCTAACCCTAACCCCAACCCTAACCCTAACCCTAACCCTAACCCTAACCCTAACCCTAACCCCAACCCTAACCCTATTCCTAACTCAACCCTAACCCTAACCCCAACCCTAACCCTAACCGTAACCCTAACCCTAACCCTAACCCTAACCCTAACCCCAACCCTAACCCTAACCCCAACCCTAACCCTAACCCTAACCCTATACCTAACTCAACCCTAACCCTAACCCCAACCCTAACCCTAACCCTAACCCTAACCCTATTCCTAACCCCAACCCTAACCCTAACCCTAACCCTAACCCTAACCCTAACCCTAACACTAACACTAACCCTAACCCTATACCTAACCCCAACCCTAACCCTAACCCTAACCCTAACCCCAACCCTAACCCTAACCCCAACCCCAACCCTAACCCTATACCTAACCCCAACCCTAACCCTAACCCTAACCCTAACCCTAACCCTAACCCCAACCCTAACCCTATACCTAACCCCAACCCTAACCCTAACCCTAACCCTAACCCCAACCCTAACCCTAACCCCAACCCGAACCCTAACCCTATACCTAACCCCAACCCTAACCCTAACCCTAACCCTAACCCTAACCCCAACCCTAACCCTATACCTAACCCCAACCCTAACCCTAACCCCAACCCTAACCCTAACCCCAACACTAACCCTATACCTAACCCCAACCCTAAACCTAACCCTAACCCCAACCCTAACCCTAACCCTAACCCTAACCCTAACCCTAACCCTAACCCCAACCCTAACCCTATACCTAACTCAACCCTAACCCTAACCCCAACCCTAAACCTAACCGTAACCCTAACCCTAACCCTAACCCCAACCCTAACCCTAACCCTAACCCTAACCCTAACCCTAACCCCAACCCTAACCCTAACCCCAACCCTAACCCTAACCCTAACCCTAACACTTACCCTAACCCCAACCCTAACCCTATACCTAACTCAACCCTAACCCTAACCCCAACCCTAACCCTAACCCTAACCCTAACCCTATACCTAACCCCAACCCTAACCCTAACCCTAACCCTAACCCTAACACTAACACTAACACTAACCCTGTACCTAACCCCAACCCTAACCCTAACCCTAACCTTAACCCCAACCCTAACCCTAACCCCAACCCCAACCCTAACCCTATACCTAACCCCAACCCTAACCCTAACCCTAACCCTAACCCTAACCCTAACCCCAACCCTAACCCTATACCTAACCCCAACCCTAACCCTAACCCTAACCCTAACCCTAACCCCAACCCTAACCCTAACCCCAACCCCAACCCTAACCCTATACCTAACCCCAACCCTAACCCTAACCCTAACCCTAACCCTAACACTAACCCTAACCCCAACCCTAACCCTATACCTAACCCCAACCCTAACCCTAACCCCAACCCTAACCCTAACCCCAACACTAACCCTATACCTAACCCCAACCCTAAACCTAACCCTAACCCCAACCCTAACCCTAACCCTAACCCTAACCCTAACCCTAACCCCAACCCTAACCCTATACCTAAGTCAACCCTAACCCTAACCCCAACCCTAACCCTAACCGTAACCCTAACCCTAACCCTAACCCCATCCCTAACCCTAACCCTAACCCTAACCCTAACCCCAACCCTAACCCTAACCCCAACCCTAACCCTAACCCTAACCCTAACACTTACCCTAACCCCATCCCTAACCCTATACCTAACTCAACCCTAACCCTAACCCCAACCCTAACCCTAACCCTAACCCTAACCCTAACCCCAACCCTAACCCTAACCCCAACCCCAACCCTAACCCTAACCCTAACCCTATACCTAACTCAACCCTAACCCTAACCCCAACCCTAACCCTAACCCTATACCTAACCCCAACCCTAACCCTAACCCTAACCCTAACCCTAACCCTAACCCTAACCCTGACCCCAACCCTAACCCTATACCTAACCCCAACCCTAACCCTAACCCCAACCCTAACCCTAACCCCAACCCTAACCCTATACCTAACCCCAACCCTAAACCTAACCCTAACCCCAACCCTAACCCTAACCCTAACCCTAACCCTAACCCTAACCCTAACCCCAACCCTAACCCTATTCCTAACTCAACCCTAACCCTAACCCCAACCCTAACCCTAACCGTAACCCTAACCCTAACCCTAACCCTAATCCTAACCCCAACCCTAACCCTAACCCTAACCCTAACCCCAACCCTAACCCTAACCCCAACCCTAACCCTAACCCTAACCCTAACACTAACACTAACCCCAACCCCAACCCTAACCCTATACCTAACTCAACCCTAACCCTAACCCTAACCCTAACCCTAACCCTAACACTAACCCTAACCCTATACCTAACCCCAACCCTAACCCTAACCCCAACCCTAACCCTATACCTAACCCCAACCCTAAACCTAACCCTAACCCCAACCCTAACCCTAACCCTAACCCTAACCCTAACCCTAACCCTAACCCCAACCCTAACCCTATACCTAACTCAACCCTAACCCTAACCCCAACCCTAACCCTAACCGTAACCCTAACCCTAACCCTAACCCTAACCCTAACCCTAACCCCAACCCTAACCCTAACCCTAACCCTAACCCTAACCCTAACCCTAACCCCAACCCTAACCCTAACCCCAACCCTAACCCTAACCCTAACCCTAACACTAACCCTAACCCCAACCCTAAACCTATACCTAACTCAACCCTAACCCTAACCCCAACCCTAACCCTAACCCTAACCCTAACCCTAACCCTAACCCTTACCCTAACCCTAACCCTAACCCTAACCCCAACCCTAACCCTAACCCTAACCCTATACCTAACTCAACCCTAACACTAACCCCAACCCTAACCCTAACCCTAACCCTAACCCTAACCCTAACCCCAACCCTAACCCTAACCCCAACCCTAACC
>NC_139471.1:29902500-29907500 GCF_057233095.1 Heloderma suspectum | reverse complement strand
ACCCTAACCCTAACCCCAACCCTAACCCTATACCTAACCCCAACCCTAAACCTAACCCTAACCCCAACCCTAACCCTAACCCTAACCCTAACCCTAACCCTAACCCCAACCCTAACCCTATTCCTAACTCAACCCTAACCCTAACCCCAACCCTAACCCTAACCGTAACCCTAACCCTAACCCTAACCCTAACCCCAACCCTAACCCTAACCCTAACCCTAACCCTAACCCTAACCCTAACCCCAACCCTAACCCTAACCCCAACCCTAACCCTAACCCTAACCCTAACACTAACCCTAACCCCAACCCCAACCCTAACCCTATACCACACTCAACCCTAACCCTAACCCTAACCCTAACCCTAACCCTAACCCTAACACTAACCCTAACCCTATACCTAACCCCAACCCTAACCCTAACCCCAACCCTAACCCTAACCCCAACCCTAACCCTAACCCTAACCCTAACCCTAACACTAACCCTAACCCCAACCCCAACCCTAACCCTATACCTAACTCAACCCTAACCCTAACCCTAACCCTAACCCTTACCCTAACCCTAACCCTAACCCCAACCCTAACCCTAACCCTAACCCTATACCTAACTCAACCCTAACCCTAACCCCAACCCTAACCCTAACCCTAACCCTAACCCTAACCCTAACCCCAACCCTAACCCTAACCCCAAACCTAACCCTAACCCTAACCCTAACCCTAACCCTAACCCTAACCCTAACCCCAACCCTAACCCTATACCTAACTCAACCCTATCCCTAACCCCAACCCTAACCCTAACCCTAACCCTAACCCTAACCATAACCCTAACCCTAACCCTAACCCTAACCCTAACCCTAACCCTATACCTAACCCCAACCCTAACCCTAACCCTAACCCTAACCCCAACCCTAACCCTAACCCCAACCCTAACCCTATACCTAACCCCAACCCTAACCCTAACCCTAACCCTAACCCTAACCCTAACCCTAACCCCAACCCTAACCCTATACCTAACCCCAACCCTAACCCTAACCGCAACCCTAACCCTAACCCCAACCCTAACCCTATACCTAACCCCAACCCTAACCCTATACCTAACCCCAACCCTAACCCTAACCGCAACCCTAACCCTAACCCCAACCCTAACCCTATACCTAACCCCAACCCTAAACCTAACCCTAACCCCAACCCTAACCCTAACCCTAACCCTAACCCTAACCCTAACCCTAACCCTAACCCTAACCCCAACCCTAACCCTATACCTAACCCCAACCCTAACCCTAACCCTAACCCTAACCCTAACCCTAACCCCAACCCTAACCCTATACCTAACCCCAACCCTAAGCCTAACCCTAACCCTAACCCCAACCCTAACCCTAACCCCAACCCCAACCCTAACCCTATACCTAACCCCAACCCTAACCCTAACCCTAACCCTAACCCTAACACTAACCCTAACCCCAACCCTAACCCTATACCTAACCCCAACCCTAACCCTAACCCCAACCCTAACCCTAACCCCAACACTAACCCTATACCTAACCCCAACCCTAAACCTAACCCTAACCCTAACCCTAACCCTAACCCTAACCCTAACCCTAACCCTAACCCTAACCCCAACCCTAACCCTATACCTAACTCAACCCTAACCCTAACCCCAACCCTAACCCTAACCGTAACCCTAACCCTAACCCTAACCCCAACCCTAACCCTAACCCTAACCCTAACCCTAACCCTAACCCTAACCCCAACCCTAACCCTAACCCCAACCCTAACCCTAACCCTAACCCTAACACTTACCCTAACCCCAACCCTAACCCTATACCTAACTCAACCCTAACCCTAACCCCAACCCTAACCCTAACCCTAACCCTAACCCCAACCCTAACCCTAACCCCAACCCTAACCCTAACCCTAACCCTATACCTAACTCAACCCTAACCCTAACCCCAAGCCTAACCCTAACCCTAACCCTAACCCTATACCTAACCCCAAGCCTAACCCTAACCCTAACCCTAACCCTAACCCTAACCCTAACCCTAACCCTAACCCTAACCCCAACCCTAACCCTATACCTAACCCCAACCCTAACCCTAACCCCAACCCTAACCCTAACCCCAACCCTAACCCTATACCTAACCCCAACCCTAAACCTAACCCTAACCCCAACCCTAACCCTAACCCTAACCCTAACCCTAACCCTAACCCCAACCCTAACCCTATTCCTAACTCAACCCTAACCCTAACCCCAACCCTAACCCTAACCGTAACCCTAACCCTAACCCTAACCCTAACCCCAACCCTAACCCTAACCCTAACCCTAACCCTAACCCTAACCCCAACCCTAACCCTAACCCCAACCCTAACCCTAACCCTAACCCTAACACTAACCCTAACCCCAACCCCAACCCTAACCCTATACCACACTCAACCCTAACCCTAACCCTAACCCTAACCCTAACCCTAACCCTAACACTAACCCTAACCCTATACCTAACCCCAACCCTAACCCTAACCCCAACCCTAACCCTAACCCCAACCCTAACCCTAACCCTAACCCTAACACTAACCCTAACCCCAACCCCAACCCTAACCCTATACCTAACTCAACCCTAACCCTAACCCTAACCCTAACCCTAACCCTTACCCTAACCCTAACCCTAACCCCAACCCTAACCCTAACCCTAACCCTATACCTAACTCAACCCTAACCCTAACCCCAACCCTAACCCTAACCCTAACCCTAACCCTAACCCTAACCCCAACCCTAACCCTAACCCCAAACCTAACCCTAACCCTAACCCTAACCCTAACCCTAACCCTAACCCTAACCCCAACCCTAACCCTATACCTAACTCAACCCTATCCCTAACCCCAACCCTAACCCTAACCCTAACCCTAACCCTAACCATAACCCTAACCCTAACCCTAACCCTAACCCTAACCCTAACCCTAACCCTATACCTAACCCCAACCCTAACCCTAACCCTAACCCTAACCCCAACCCTAACCCTAACCCCAACCCTAACCCTATACCTAACCCCAACCCTAACCCTAACCCTAACCCTAACCCTAACCCTAACCCTAACCCCAACCCTAACCCTATACCTAACCCCAACCCTAACCCTAACCGCAACCCTAACCCTAACCCCAACCCTAACCCTATACCTAACCCCAACCCTAAACCTAACCCTAACCCCAACCCTAACCCTAACCCTAACCCTAACCCTAACCCTAACCCTAACCCTAACCCTAACCCCAACCCTAACCCTATACCTAACTCAACCCTAACCCTAACCCCAACCCTAACCCTAACCGTAACCCTAACCCTAACCCTAACCCTAACCCCAACCCTAACCCTAACCCTAACCCTAACCCTAACCCTAACCCCAACCCTAACCCTAACCCCAACCCTAACCCTAACCCTAACCCTAACACTAACCCTAACCCCAACCCTAAGCCTATACCTAACTCAACCCTAACCCTAACCCCAACCCTAACCCTAACCCTAACCCTAACCCTAACCCTAACCCCAACCCTAACCCTAACCCTAACCCTAACCCTAACCCTAACCCTAACCCTAACACTATCCCTAACCCTAACCCTAACCCTAACCCTAACCCTAACCCCACCCTAACCCTAACCCTAACCCTATACCTAACTCAACCCTAACCCTAACCCCAACCCTAACCCTAACCCTAACCCTAACCCTAACCCCAACCCTAAACCTAACCCCAACCCTAACCCTAACCCTAACCCTATACCTAACTCAACCCTAACCCTAACCCCAACCCTAACCCTAACCCTAACCCTAACCCTAACCCTAACCCCAACCCTAACCCTATACCTAACTCAACCCTAACCCTAACCCGAACCCGAACCCTAACCCTAACCCTAACCCCAACCCTAACCCTAACCCCAAACCTAACCCTAACCCTAACCCTAACCCTAACCCTAACCCTAACCCTAACCCCAACCCTAACCCTATACCTAACTCAACCCTATCCCTAACCCCAACCCTAACCCTAACCCTAACCCTAACCCTAACCATAACCCTAACCCTAACCCTAACCCTAACCCTAACCCTAACCCTATACCTAACCCCAACCCTAACCCTAACCCTAACCCTAACCCCAACCCTAACCCTAACCCCAACCCTAACCCTATACCTAACCCCAACCCTAACCCTAACCCTAACCCTAACCCTAACCCTAACCCTAACCCCAACCCTAACCCTATACCTAACCCCAACCCTAACCCTAACCGCAACCCTAACCCTAACCCCAACCCTAACCCTATACCTAACCCCAACCCTAACCCTATACCTAACCCCAACCCTAACCCTAACCGCAACCCTAACCCTAACCCCAACCCTAACCCTATACCTAACCCCAACCCTAAACCTAACCCTAACCCCAACCCTAACCCTAACCCTAACCCTAACCCTAACCCTAACCCTAACCCTAACCCTAACCCCAACCCTAACCCTATACCTAACCCCAACCCTAACCCTAACCCTAACCCTAACCCTAACCCTAACCCCAACCCTAACCCTATACCTAACCCCAACCCTAAGCCTAACCCTAACCCTAACCCCAACCCTAACCCTAACCCCAACCCCAACCCTAACCCTATACCTAACCCCAACCCTAACCCTAACCCTAACCCTAACCCTAACACTAACCCTAACCCCAACCCTAACCCTATACCTAACCCCAACCCTAACCCTAACCCCAACCCTAACCCTAACCCCAACACTAACCCTATACCTAACCCCAACCCTAAACCTAACCCTAACCCTAACCCTAACCCTAACCCTAACCCTAACCCTAACCCTAACCCTAACCCCAACCCTAACCCTATACCTAACTCAACCCTAACCCTAACCCCAACCCTAACCCTAACCGTAACCCTAACCCTAACCCTAACCCCAACCCTAACCCTAACCCTAACCCTAACCCTAACCCTAACCCTAACCCCAACCCTAACCCTAACCCCAACCCT
>NC_139471.1:29880000-29882500 GCF_057233095.1 Heloderma suspectum | reverse complement strand
CCTAACCCTAACCCTAACCCTAACACTAACCCTAACCCCAACCCTAACCCTATACCTAACCCCAACCCTAACCCTAACCCCAACCCTAACCCTAACCCCAACACTAACCCTATACCTAACCCCAACCCTAAACCTAACCCTAACCCCAACCCTAACCCTAACCCTAACCCTAACCCTAACCCTAACCCTAACCCCAACCCTAACCCTATACCTAAGTCAACCCTAACCCTAACCCCAACCCTAACCCTAACCATAACCCTAACCCTAACCCTAACCCCATCCCTAACCCTAACCCTAACCCTAACCCTAACCCCAACCCTAACCCTAACCCCAACCCTAACCCTAACCCTAACCCTAACACTTACCCTAACCCCATCCCTAACCCTATACCTAACTCAACCCTAACCCTAACCCCAACCCTAACCCTAACCCTAACCCTAACCCTAACCCCAACCCTAACCCTAACCCCAACCCCAACCCTAACCCTAACCCTAACCCTATACCTAACTCAACCCTAACCCTAACCCCAACCCTAACCCTAACCCTATACCTAACCCCAACCCTAACCCTAACCCTAACCCTAACCCTAACCCTAACCCTGACCCCAACCCTAACCCTATACCTAACCCCAACCCTAACCCTAACCCCAACCCTAACCCTAACCCCAACCCTAACCCTATACCTAACCCCAACCCTAAACCTAACCCTAACCCCAACCCTAACCCTAACCCTAACCCTAACCCTAACCCTAACCCTAACCCCAACCCTAACCCTATTCCTAACTCAACCCTAACCCTAACCCCAACCCTAACCCTAACCGTAACCCTAACCCTAACCCTAACCCTAATCCTAACCCCAACCCTAACCCTAACCCTAACCCTAACCCCAACCCTAACCCTAACCCCAACCCTAACCCTAACCCTAACCCTAACACTAACACTAACCCCAACCCCAACCCTAACCCTATACCTAACTCAACCCTAACCCTAACCCTAACCCTAACCCTAACCCTAACCCTAACCCTAACACTAACCCTAACCCTATACCTAACCCCAACCCTAACCCTAACCCCAACCCTAACCCTATACCTAACCCCAACCCTAAACCTAACCCTAACCCCAACCCTAACCCTAACCCTAACCCTAACCCTAACCCTAACCCTAACCCCAACCCTAACCCTATACCTAACTCAACCCTAACCCTAACCCCAACCCTAACCCTAACCGTAACCCTAACCCTAACCCTAACCCTAACCCTAACCCCAACCCTAACCCTAACCCTAACCCTAACCCTAACCCTAACCCTAACCCCAACCCTAACCCTAACCCCAACCCTAACCCTAACCCTAACCCTAACCCTAACACTAACCCTAACCCCAACCCTAAACCTATACCTAACTCAACCCTAACCCTAACCCCAACCCTAACCCTAACCCTAACCCTAACCCTAACCCTAACCCTAACCCTTACCCTAACCCTAACCCTAACCCTAACCCCAACCCTAACCCTAACCCTAACCCTATACCTAACTCAACCCTAACACTAACCCCAACCCTAACCCTAACCCTAACCCTAACCCTAACCCTAACCCCAACCCTAACCCTAACCCCAACCCTAACCCTAACCCTAACCCTAACCCTAACCCTAACCCTAACCCCAACCCTAACCCTATACCTAACTCAACCCTATCCCTAACCCCAACCCTAACCCCAACCCTAACCCTAACCCTAACCCTAACCCTAACCCTATACCTAACCCCAACCCTAACCCTAACCCTAACCCTAACCCTAACCCTAACCCTAACCCTATACCTAACCCCAACCCTAACCCTAACCCTAACCTTAACCCCAACCCTAACCCTAACCCCAACCCCAACCCTAACCCTATACCTAACCCCAACCCTAACCCTAACCCTAACCCTAACCCTAACCCCAACCCTAACCCTATACCTAACCCCAACCCTAACCCTAACCCTAACCCTAACCCCAACCCTAACCCTAACCCCAACCCCAACCCTAACCCTATACCTAACCCCAACCCTAACCCTAACCCTAACCCTAACCCTAACCCTAACACTAACCCTAACCCCAACCCTAACCCTATACCTAACCCCAACCCTAACCCTAACCCCAACCCTAACCCTAACCCCAACACTAACCCTATACCTAACCCCAACCCTAAACCTAACCCTAACCCCAACCCTAACCCTAACCCTAACCCTAACCCTAACCCTAACCCCAACCCGAACCCTATACCTAACTCAACCCTAACCCTAACCCCAACCCTAACCCTAACCGTAACCCTAACCCTAACCCTAACCCCATCCCTAACCCTGACCCTAACCCTAACCCTAACCCTAACCCCAACCCTAACCCTAACCCCAACCCTAACCCTAACCCTAACCCTAACACTTACCCTAACCCCATCCCTAACCCTATACCTAACTCAACCCTAACCCTAACCCCAACCCTAACCCTAACCCTAACCCTAACCCTAACCCC
>NC_139471.1:29870000-29872500 GCF_057233095.1 Heloderma suspectum | reverse complement strand
CCTAACCCTAACCCTAACCCCAACCCTAACCCTATACCTAACCCCAACCCTAACCCTAACCGCAACCCTAACCCTAACCCCAACCCTAACCCTATACCTAACCCCAACCCTAAACCTAACCCTAACCCCAACCCTAACCCTAACCCTAACCCTAACCCTAACCCTAACCCTAACCCCAACCCTAACCCTATACCTAACTCAACCCTAACCCTAACCCCAACCCTAACCCTAACCGTAACCCTAACCCTAACCCTAACCCTAACCCCAACCCTAACCCTAACCCTAACCCTAACCCTAACCCTAACCCTAACCCCAACCCTAACCCTAACCCCAACCCTAACCCTAACCCTAACCCTAACACTAACCCTAACCCCAACCCTAAGCCTATACCTAACTCAACCCTAACCCTAACCCCAACCCTAACCCTAACCCTAACCCTAACCCTAACCCTAACCCCAACCCTAACCCTAACCCTAACCCTAACCCTAACCCTAACCCTAACACTATCCCTAACCCTAACCCTAACCCTAACCCTAACCCCACCCTAACCCTAACCCTAACCCTATACCTAACTCAACCCTAACCCTAACCCCAACCCTAACCCTAACCCTAACCCTAACCCTAACCCCAACCCTAAACCTAACCCCAACCCTAACCCTAACCCTAACCCTATACCTAACTCAACCCTAACCCTAACCCCAACCCTAACCCTAACCCTAACCCTAACCCTAACCCCAACCCTAACCCTATACCTAACTCAACCCTAACCCTAACCCGAACCCGAACCCTAACCCTAACCCTAACCCCAACCCTAACCCTATACCTAACTCAACCCTAACACTAACCCTAACCCTAACCCTAACCCTAACCCTAACCCTAACCCTAACCCTAACCCTAACCCTAACCCTATACCTAACTCAACCCTAACCCTAACCCCAAACCTAACCCTAACCCTAACCCTAACCCTAACCCTATACCTAACACCAAACCTAACCCTAACCCTAACCCTAACCCTAACCCTATACCTAACTTAACCCTAACCATAACCCCAACCCCAACCCTAACCCTAACCCCAACCCTAACCCTAACCCTAACCCTAACCCTAACCCTATACCTAACTCAACACTAACCCTAACCCCAACCCTAACCCTAACCCTAACCCTAACCCTAACCCTAACCCTAACCCCAACCCTAACCCTAACCCTAACCCTAACCCCAAACCTAACCCTATACCTAACTCAACCCTAACCCTAACCCTAACCCCAACCCTAACCCTAACCCCAACCCTAACCCTAACCCTAACCCTATACCTAATTCAACCCTAACCCTAACCCCAACCCTAACCCTAACCCTAACCCTAACCCTAACCCTAACCCCAACCCTAACCCTAACCCCAACCCTAACCCTAACCCTAACCCTAACCCTATACCTAACTCAACCCCAACCCTAACCCTAACCCCAACCCTAACCCTAACCCTAACCCTATCCCTAACCCCAACCCTAACCCTATACCTAACTCAACCCTAACCCTAACCCTAACCCTAACCCCAACCCTAACCCTATACCTAACTCTACCCTAACCCTAACCCTAACCCTAACCCTAACCCTAACCCCAACCCTAACCCTAACCCTAACCCTAACCCCAACCCTAACCCTAACCCCAACCTTAACCCTATACATAACTCAACCCTAACCCTAACCCTAACCCTAACCCTAACCATAACCCTAACCCTAACCCCAACCCTAACCCTATACCTAACTCAACCCTAACCCTAACCCTAACCCTAACCCTAACCCTAACCCTATACCTAACTCAACCCTAACCCTAACCCCAACCCTAACCCTAACTCAACCCTAACCCTAACCCTAACCCTCACCCTAACACTAACCCTAACCCTAACCCTAACCCTAACCCCAACCCTAACCCTATACCTAACTCAACCCTAACCCTAACCCTAACCCTAACCCTAACCCTAACCCCAACCCTAACCCTATACCTAACCCCAACCCTAACCCTAACCCTAACCCTAACCCCAACCCTAACCCTAACCCCAACCCCAACCCTAACCCTATACCTAACCCCAACCCTAACCCTAACCCTAACCCTAACCCTAACACTAACCCTAACCCCAACCCTAAACCTATACCTAACCCCAACCCTAACCCTAACCCCAACCCTAACCCTAACCCCAACACTAACCCTATACCTAACCCCAACCCTAAACCTAACCCTAACCCCAACCCTAACCCTAACCCTAACCCTAACCCTAACCCTAACCCCAACCCTAACCCTATACCTAACTCAACCCTAACCCTATCCCCAACCCTAACCCTAACCGTAACCCTAACCCTAACCCTAACCCCAACCCTAATCCTAACCCTAACCCTAACCCTAACCCTAACCCCAACCCTAACCCTAACCCCAACCCTAACCCTAACCCTAACCCTAACACTTACCCTAACCCCAACCCTAACCCTATACCTAACTCAACCCTAACCC
>NC_139471.1:29845000-29847500 GCF_057233095.1 Heloderma suspectum | reverse complement strand
CCCTAACCCTAACCCTAACCCTAACCCTAACCCCAACCCTAACCCTAACCCCAACCCTAACCCTAACCCTAACCCTATACCTAACTCAACCCTAACCCTAACCCTAACCCCAACCCTAACCCTAACCCTAACCCTAACCCTATACCTAACCCCAACCCTAACCCTAACCCTAACCCTAACCCTAACCCTAACCCTAACCCTAACCCTGACCCCAACCCTAACCCTATACCTAACCCCAACCGTAACCCTAACCCCAACCCTAACCCTAACCCCAACCCTAACCCTATACCTAACCCCAACCCTAAACCTAACCCTAACCCCAACCCTAACCCTAACCCTAACCCTAACCCTAACCCTAACCCTAACCCCAACCCTAACCCTATTCCTAACTCAACCCTAACCCTAACCCCAACCCTAACCCTAACCGTAACCCTAACCCTAACCCTAACCCTAACCCTAACCCCAACCCTAACCCTAACCCTAACCCTAACCCCAACCCTAACCCTAACCCCAACCCTAACCCTAACCCTAACCCTAACACTAACACTAACCCCAACCCCAAACCTAACCCTATACCTAACTCAACCCTAACCCTAACCCTAACCCTAACCCTAACCCTAACACTAACCCTAACCCTATACCTAACCCCAACCCTAACCCTAACCCCAACCCTAACCCTATACCTAACCCCAACCCTAAACCTAACCCTAACCCCAACCCTAACCCTAACCCTAACCCTAACCCTAACCCTAACCCTAACCCCAACCCTAACCCTATACCTAACTCAACCCTAACCCTAACCCCAACCCTAACCCTAACCGTAACCCTAACCCTAACCCTAACCCTAACCCCAACCCTAACCCTAACCCTAACCCTAACCCTAACCCCAACCCTAACCCTAACCCCAACCCTAACCCTAACCCTAACCCTAACACTAACCCTAACCCCAACCCTAAACCTATACCTAACTCAACCCTAACCCTAACCCCAACCCTAACCCTAACCCTAACCCTAACCCTAACCCTAACCCTAACCCCAACCCTAACCCTAACCCTAACCCTAACCCTAACCCTAACCATAACCCTAACCCTAACCCTAACCCTAACCCTTACCCTAACCCTAACCCTAACCCTAACCCCAACCCTAACCCTAACCCTAACCCTATACCTAACTCAACCCTAACCCTAACCCCAACCCTAACCCTAACCCTAACCCTAACCCTAACCCTAACCCCAACCCTAACCCTAACCCCAACCCTAACCCTAACCCTAACCCTAACCCTAACCCTAACCCCAACCCTAACCCTATACCTAACTCAACCCTATCCCTAACCCCAACCCTAAACCTAACCCTAACCCTAACCCTAACCATAACCCTAACCCTAACCCTAACCCTAACCCTAACCCGAACCCTAACCCTAACCCTAACCCTATACCTAACCCCAACCGTAACCCTAACCCTAACCCTAACCCCAACCCTAACCCTAACCCCAACCCTAACCCTATACCTAACCCCAACCCTAACCCTAACCCTAACCCTAACCCTAACCCTAACCCTAACCCTAACCCCAACCCTAACCCTATACCTAACCCCAACCCTAACCCTAACCGCAACCCTAACCCTAACCCCAACCCTAACCCTATACCTAACCCCAACCCTAAACCTAACCCTAACCCCAACCCTAACCCTAACCCTAACCCTAACCCTAACCCTAACCCTAACCCCAACCCTAACCCTAACCCTATACCTAACTCAACCCTAACCCTAACCCCAACCCTAACCCTAACCGTAACCCTAACCCTAACCCTAACCCTAACCCTAACCCTAACCCTAACCCTAACCCCAACCCTAACCCTAACCCCAACCCTAACCCTAACCCTAACCCTAACACTAACCCTAACCCCAACCCTAACCCTAACCCCAACCCTAACCCTAACCCTAACCCTATACCTAACTCAACCCTAACCCTAACCCCAACCCTAACCCTAACCCTAACCCTAACCCTATACCTAACCCCAAGCCTAACCCTAACCCTAACCCTAACCCTAACCCTAACCCTAACCCTAACCCTAACCCTAACCCCAACCCTAACCCTATACCTAACCCCAACCCTAACCCTAACCCCAACCCTAACCCTAACCCCAACCCTAACCCTATACCTAACCCCAACCCTAAACCTAACCCTAACCCCAACCCTAACCCTAACCCTAACCCTAACCCTAACCCTAACCCTAACCCTAACCCCAACCCTAACCCTATTCCTAACTCAACCCTAACCCTAACCCCAACCCTAACCCTAACCGTAACCCTAACCCTAACCCTAACCCTAACCCCAACCCTAACCCTAACCCTAACCCTAACCCTAACCCCAACCCTAACCCTAACCCCAACCCTAACCCTAACCCTAACCCTAACACTAACCCTAACCCCAACCCCAACTCTAACCCTATACCTAACTCAACCCTAACCCTAACCCTAACCCTAACCCTAACCCTAACCC
>NC_139471.1:29835000-29837500 GCF_057233095.1 Heloderma suspectum | reverse complement strand
CTAACCCCAACCCTAACCCTATACCTAACTCAACCCTAACCCTAACCCTAACCCTAACCGTAACCGTAACCCTAACCCTAACCCTAACCCCAACCCTAACCCTAACCCTAACCCTAACCCTAACCCTAACCCCAACCCTAACCCTAACCCCAACCCTAACCCTAACCCTAACCCTAACGCTTACCCTAACCCCAACCCTAACCCTATACCTAACTCAACCCTAACCCTAACCCCAACCCTAACCCTAACCCTAACCCTAACCCTAACCCCAACCCTAACCCTAACCCCAACCCTAACCCTAACCCTAACCCTATACCTAACTCAACCCTAACCCTAACCCCAACCCTAACCCTAACCCTAACCCTAACCCTATTCCTAACCCCAACCCTAACCCTAACCCTAACCCTAACCCTAACCCTAACCCTAACCCTAACACTAACACTAACCCTAACCCTATACCTAACCCCAACCCTAACCCTAACCCTAACCCTAACCCCAACCCTAACCCTAACCCCAACCCCAACCCTAACCCTATACCTAACCCCAACCCTAACCCTAACCCTAACCCTAACCCTTACCCTAACCCCAACCCTAACCCTATACCTAACCCCAACCCTAACCCTAACCCTAACCCTAACCCCAACCCTAACCCTAACCCCAACCCCAACCCTAACCCTATACCTAACCCCAACCCTAACCCTAACCCTAACCCTAACCCTAACCCTAACCCTAACCCCAACCCTAACCCTATACCTAACCCCAACCCCAACCCTAACCCCAACCCTAACCCTAACCCCAACACTAACCCTATACCTAACCCCAACCCTAAACCTAACCCTAACCCCAACCCTAACCCTAACCCTAACCCTAACCCTAACCCCAACCCTAACCCTATACCTAACTCAACCCTAACCCTAACCCCAACCCTAAACCTAACCGTAACCCTAACCCTAACCCTAACCCCAACCCTAACCCTAACCCTAACCCTAACCCTAACCCTAACCCCAACCCTAACCCTAACCCCAACCCTAACCCTAACCCTAACCCTAACACTTACCCTAACCCCAACCCTAACCCTATACCTAACTCAACCCTAACCCTAACCCCAACCCTAACCCTAACCCTAACCCTATACCTAACCCCAACCCTAACCCTAACCCTAACCCTAACCCTAACACTAACACTAACCCTAACCCTATACGTAACCCCAACCCTAACCCTAACCCTAACCCTAACCCCAACCCTAACCCTAACCCCAACCCCAACCCTAACCCTATACCTAACCCCAACCCTAACCCTAACCCTAACCCTAACCCTAACCCTAACCCTAACCCTAACCCCAACCCTAACCCTATACCTAACCCCAACCCTAAGCCTAACCCTAACCCTAACCCCAACCCTAACCCTAACCCCAACCCCAACCCTAACCCTATACCTAACCCCAACCCTAACCCTAACCCTAACCCTAACCCTAACACTAACCCTAACCCCAACCCTAACCCTAACCCTAACCCCAACCCTAACCCGAACCCCAACCCTAACCCTAACCCTAACCCTAACCCTAACACTAACCCTAACCCCAACCCTAACCCTAACCCTAACCCTAACCCTAACCCTAACCCTAACACTAACCCTAACCCTATACCTAACCCCAACCCTAACCCTAACCCCAACCCTAACCCTATAAAAAGGTAAAGGTGTCCCCAACCAGTCGTGTCCGACTCTAGGGTGCGGTGCTCATCCCCGTTTCTAAGCCGAAGAGCCAGCGCTGTCCGAAGACGCTTCCGTGGTCATGTGGCCGGCATGACTGAACACCGAGGTGCACGGAACGCTGTTACCTTTCCCGCCAAAGCGGTACCTATTTATCTACTTGCAATTTCTTGCTTTTGAACTGCTAGGTTGGCAGAAGCTGGGACTGAAGACGGGAGCTCACTCCGTCACACGGCACCCGGGTCTCGAACTGCCGACCTTCCAGTCTGCAGTTCAGCGTCCTAACCCTAACCCCAACCCTAACCCTAACCGTAACCCTAACCCTAACCCTAACCCTAACCCCAACCCTAACCCTAACCCTAACCCTAACCCTAACCCTAACCCTAACCCCAACCCTAACCCTAACCCCAACCCTAACCCTAACCCTAACACTAACCCTAACCCCAACCCTAAACCTATAACTAACTCAACCCTAACCCTAACCCCAACCCTAACCCTAACCCTAACCCTAACCCTAACCCTAACCCCAACCCTAACCCTAACCCTAACCCTAACCCTAACCATAACCCTAACCCTAACCCTAACCCTAACCCTTACCCTAACCCTAACCCTAACCCTAACCCTAACCCCAACCCTAACCCTAACCCTAACCCTATACCTAACTCAACCCTAACCCTAACCCCAACCCTAACCCTAACCCTAACCCTAACCCTAACCCTAACCCTAACCCCAACCCTAACCCTAACCCCAACCCTAACCCTAACCCTAACCCTAACCCTAACCCTAACCC
>NC_139471.1:29830000-29832500 GCF_057233095.1 Heloderma suspectum | reverse complement strand
CCCTAACCCTAACCCTAACCCTAACCGTAACCGTAACCCTAACCCTAACCCTAACCCCAACCCTAACCCTAACCCTAACCCTAACCCTAACCCTAACCCCAACCCTAACCCTAACCCCAACCCTAACCCTAACCCTAACCCTAACACTTACCCTAACCCCAACCCTAACCCTATACCTAACTCAACCCTAACCCTAACCCCAACCCTAACCCTAACCCTAACCCTAACCCTAACCCCAACCCTAACCCTAACCCCAACCCTAACCCTAACCCTAACCCTATACCTAACTCAACCCTAACCCTAACCCCAACCCTAACCCTAACCCTAACCCTAACCCTATTCCTAACCCCAACCCTAACCCTAACCCTAACCCTAACCCTAACCCTAACCCTAACACTAACCCTAACCCTATACCTAACCCCAACCCTAACCCTAACCCTAACCCTAACCCCAACCCTAACCCTAACCCCAACCCCAACCCTAACCCTAACCCTATACCTAACCCCAACCCTAACCCTAACCCTAACCCTAACCCTTACCCTAACCCCAACCCTAACCCTATACCTAACCCCAACCCTAACCCTAACCCTAACCCTAACCCCAACCCTAACCCTAACCCCAACCCCAACCCTAACCCTATACCTAACCCCAACCCTAACCCTAACCCTAACCCTAACCCTAACCCTAACCCCAACCCTAACCCTATACCTAACCCCAACCCTAACCCTAACCCCAACCCTAACCCTAACCCCAACACTAACCCTATACCTAACCCCAACCCTAAACCTAACCCTAACCCCAACCCTAACCCTAACCCTAACCCTAACCC
Organism: Heloderma suspectum; assembly: GCF_057233095.1. Classification (NCBI taxonomy): domain Eukaryota; kingdom Metazoa; phylum Chordata; class Lepidosauria; order Squamata; family Helodermatidae; genus Heloderma; species Heloderma suspectum. Next base: position 29,831,671 of record NC_139471.1, on the reverse strand, counting down.
TAACCCTAACCCCAACCCTAACCCTATACCTAACTCAACCCTAACCCTAACCCCAACCCTAAACCTAACCGTAACCCTAACCCTAACCCTAACCCCAACCCTAACCCTAACCCTAACCCTAACCCTAACCCTAACCCTAACCCTAACCCCAACCCTAACCCTAACCCCAACCCTAACCCTAACCCTAACCCTAACACTTACCCTAACCCCAACCCTAACCCTATACCTAACTCAACCCTAACCCTAACCCCAACCCTAACCCTAACCCTAACCCTAACCCTATACCTAACCCCAACCCTAACCCTAACCCTAACCCTAACCCTAACCCTAACACTAACCCTAACCCTATACCTAACCCCAACCCTAACCCTAACCCTAACCCTAACCCCAACCCTAACCCTAACCCCAACCCCAACCCTAACCCTATACCTAACCCCAACCCTAACCCTAACCCTAACCCTAACCCTAACCCCAACCCTAACCCTATACCTAACCCCAACCCTAAGCCTAACCCTAACCCTAACCCCAACCCTAACCCTAACCCCAACCCCAACCCTAACCCTATACCTAACCCCAACCCTAACCCTAACCCTAACCCTAACCCTAACACTAACCCTAACCCCAACCCTAACCCTAACCCTAACCCCAACCCTAACCCTAACCCCAACCCTAACCCTAACCCCAACACTAACCCTATACCTAACCCCAACCCTAAACCTAACCCTAACCCCAACCCTAACCCTAACCCTAACCCTAACCCTAACCCTAACCCCAACCCTAACCCTATACCTAACTCAACCCTAACCCTAACCCCAACCCTAACCCTAACCGTAACCCTAACCCTAACCCTAACCCCAACCCTAACCCTAACCCTAACCCTAACCCTAACCCCAACCCTAACCCTAACCCCAACCCTAACCCTAACCCTAACCCTAACACTTACCCTAACCCCAACCCTAACCCTATACCTAACTCAACCCTAACCCTAACCCCAACCCTAACCCTAACCCTAACCCTAACCCCAACCCTAACCCTAACCCCAACCCTAACCCTAACCCTAACCCTATACCTAACTCAACCCTAACCCTAACCCCAACCCTAACCCTAACCCTAACCCTAACCCTATACCTAACCCCAAGCCTAACCCTAACCCTAACCCTAACCCTAACCCTAACCCTAACCCTAACCCCAACCCTAACCCTATACCTAACCCCAACCCTAACCCTAACCCTAACCCCAACCCTAACCCTAACCCCAACCCTAACCCTATACCTAACCCCAACCCTAAACCTAACCCTAACCCCAACCCTAACCCTAACCCTAACCCTAACCCTAACCCTAACCCCAACCCTAACCCTATTCCTAACTCAACCCTAACCCTAACCCCAACCCTAACCCTAACCGTAACCCTAACCCTAACCCTAACCCTAACCCCAACCCTAACCCTAACCCTAACCCTAACCCTAACCCTAACCCCAACCCTAACCCTAACCCCAACCCTAACCCTAACCCTAACCCTAACCCTAACACTAACCCTAACCCCAACCCCAACCCTAACCCTATACCTAACTCAACCCTAACCCTAACCCTAACCCTAACCCTAACCCTAACCCTAACACTAAAACTAACCCTATACCTAACCCCAACCCTAACCCTAACCCCAACCCTAAC
>NC_139471.1:29802500-29805000 GCF_057233095.1 Heloderma suspectum | reverse complement strand
ACCCTAACCCTAACCCTAACCCTAACCCTAACCCTAACACTAACCCTAACCCTATACCTAACCCCAACCCTAACCCTAACCCCAACCCTAACCCTATACCTAACCCCAACCCTAAACCTAACCCTAACCCCAACCCTAACCCTAACCCTAACCCTAACCCTAACCCTAACCCTAACCCCAACCCTAACCCTATACCTAACTCAACCCTAACCCTAACCCCAACCCTAACCCTAACCATAACCCTAACCCTAACCCTAACCCTAACCCCAACCCTAACCCTAACCCTAACCCTAACCCTAACCCTAACCCCAACCCTAACCCTAACCCCAACCCTAACCCTAACCCTAACCCTAACACTAACCCTAACCCCAACCCTAAACCTATACCTAACTCAACCCTAACCCTAACCCCAACCCTAACCCTAACCCTAACCCTAACCCTAACCCTAACCCTAACCCTAACCCTAACCCCAACCCTAACCCTAACCCTAACCCTAACCCTAACCCTATCCCTTACCCTTACCCTAACCCTAACCCTAACCCCAACCCTAACCCTAACTCAACCCTAACCCTAACCCCAACCCTAACCCTAACCCTAACCCTAACCCTAACCCCAACCCTAACCCTAACCCCAACCCTAACCCTAACCCTAACCCTAACCCTAACCCTAACCCCAACCCTAACCCTATACCTAACTCAACCCTATCCCTAACCCCAACCCTAACCCTAACCCTAACCCTAACCCTAACCATAACCCTAACCCTAACCCTAACCCTAACCCTAACCCTAACCCTAACCCGAACCCTAACCCTAACCCTAACCCTATACCTAACCCCAACCCTAACCCTAACCCTAACCCTAACCCCAACCCTAACCCTAACCCCAACCCTAACCCTATACCTAACCCCAACCCTAACCCTAACCCTAACCCTAACCCTAACCCTAACCCCAACCCTAACCCTATACCTAACCCCAACCCTAACCCTAACCGCAACCCTAACCCTAACCCCAACCCTAACCCTATACCTAACCCCAACCCTAAACCTAACCCTAACCCCAACCCTAACCCTAACCCTAACCCTAACCCTAACCCTAACCCCAACCCTAACCCTATACCTAACTCAACCCTAACCCTAACCCCAACCCTAACCCTAACCGTAACCCTAACCCTAACCCTAACCCCAACCCTAACCCTAACCCTATCCCTATACCTAACTCAACCCTAACCCTAACCCCAACCCTAACCCTAACCCTAACCCTAACCCCAACCCTAACCCTAACCCTAACCCCAACCCTAACCCCAACCCTAACCCTATACCTAACTCAACCCTAACCCTAACCCCAACCCTAACCCTAACCCTAACCCTAACCCTATACCTAACCCCAACCCTAACCCTAACCCTAACCCTAACCCTAACCCTAACCCTAACACTAACCCTAACCCTATACCTAACCCCAACCCTAACCCTAACCCTAACCTTAACCCCAACCCTAACCCTAACCCCAACCCCAACCCTAACCCTATACCTAACCCCAACCCTAACCCTAACCCTAACCCTAACCCTAACCCTAACCCTAACCCTATACCTAACCCCAACCCTAAACCTAACCCTAACCCCAACCCTAACCCTAACCCTAACCCTAACCCTAACCCTAACCCCAACCCTAACCCTATTCCTAACTCAACCCTAACCCTAACCCCAACCCTAACCCTAACCGTAACCCTAACCCTAACCCTAACCCTAACCCTAACCCTAACCCCAACCCTAACCCTAACCCTAACCCTAACCCCAACCCTAACCCTAACCCCAACCCTAACCCTAACCCTAACCCTAACCCTAACACTAACACTAACCCCAACCCCAACCCTAACCCTATACCTAACTCAACCCTAACCCTAACCCTAACCCTAACCCTAACCCTAACCCTAACACTAACCCTAACCCTATACCTAACCCGAACCCTAACCCTAACCCCAACCCTAACCCTATACCTAACCCCAACCCTAAACCTAACCCTAACCCCAACCCTAACCCTAACCCTAACCCTAACCCTAACCCTAACCCTAACCCCAACCCTAACCCTATACCTAACTCAACCCTAACCCTAACCCCAACCCTAACCCTAACCGTAACCCTAACCCTAACCCTAACCCTAACCCCAACCCTAACCCTAACCCTAACCCTAACCCTAACCCTAACCCTAACCCCAACCCTAACCCTAACCCCAACCCTAACCCTAACCCTAACCCTAACACTAACCCTAACTCCAACCCTAAACCTATACCTAACTCAACCCTAACCCTAACCCCAACCCTAACCCTAACCCTAACCCTAACCCTAACCCTAACCCTAACCCCAACCCTAACCCTAACCCTAACCCTAACCCTAACCCTATCCCTTACCCTTACCCTAACCCTAACCCTAACCCCAACCCTAACCCTAACCCTAACCCTATACCTAACTCAACCCTAACCCTAACCCCAACCCTAACCCTAACCC
>NC_139471.1:29782500-29785000 GCF_057233095.1 Heloderma suspectum | reverse complement strand
TAACCCTAACCCCAACCCCAACCCTAACCCTATACCTAACCCCAACCCTAACCCTAACCCTAACCCTAACCCTAACCCTAACCCCAACCCTAACCCTATACCTAACCCCAACCCTAACCCTAACCCTAACCCTAACCCCAACCCTAACCCTAACCCCAACCCCAACCCTAACCCTATACCTAACCCCAACCCTAACCCTAACCCTAACCCTAACCCTAACCCTAACCCCAAACCTAACCCTATACCTAACCCCAACCCTAACCCCAACCCTAACCCTAACCCCAACACTAACCCTATACCTAACCCCAACCCTAAACCTAACCCTAACCCCAACCCTAACCCTAACCCTAACCCTAACCCTAACCCTAACCCCAACCCTAACCCTATACCTAACTCAACCCTAACCCTAACCCCAACCCTAACCCTAACCGTAACCCTAACACTAACCCTAACCCCAACCCTAACCCTAACCCTAACCCTAACCCTAACCCTAACCCCAACCCTAACCCTAACCCCAACCCTAACCCTAACCCTAACCCTAACACTTACCCTATCCCCAACCCTAACCCTATACCTAACTCAACCCTAACCCTAACCCCAACCCTAACCCTAACCCTAACCCTAACCCTATACCTAACCCCAACCCTAACCCTAACCCTAACCCTAACCCTAACACTAACACTAACCCTAACCCTATACCTAACCCCAACCCTAACCCTAACCCTAACCCTAACCCCAACCCTAACCCTAACCCCAACCCCAACCCTAACCCTATACCTAACCCCAACCCTAACCCTAACCCTAACCCTAACCCTAACCCTAACCCCAACCCTAACCCTATACCTAACCCCAACCCTAAGCCTAACCCTAACCCTAACCCCAACCCTAACCCTAACCCCAACCCCAACCCTAACCCTATACCTAACCCCAACCCTAACCCTAACCCTAACCCTAACCCTAACACTAACCCTAACCCCAACCCTAACCCTATACCTAACCCCAACCCTAACCCTAACCCCAACCCTAACCCTAACCCCAACACTAACCCTATACCTAACCCCAACCCTAAACCTAACCCTAACCCCAACCCTAACCCTAACCCTAACCCTAACCCTAACCCTAACCCTAACCCCAACCCTAACCCTATACCTAACTCAACCCTAACCCTAACCCCAACCCTAACCCTAACCGTAACCCTAACCCTAACCCTAACCCCAACCCTAACCCTAACCCTAACCCTAACCCTAACCCTAACCCCAACCCTAACCCTAACCCCAACCCTAACCCTAACCCTAACCGTAACACTTACCCTAACCCCAACCCTAACCCTATACCTAACTCAACCCTAACCCTAACCCCAACCCTAACCCTAACCCTAACCCTAACCCTAACCCCAACCCTAACCCTAACCCCAACCCTAACCCTAACCCTAACCCTATACCTAACTCAACCCTAACCCTAACCCCAACCCTAACCCTAACCCTAACCCTAACCCTATACCTAACCCCAACCCTAACCCTAACCCTAACCCTAACCCTAACCGCAACCCTAACCCTAACCCCAACCCTAACCCTATTCCTAACTCAACCCTAACCCTAACCCCAACCCTAACCCTATACCTAACCCTAACCCTAACCCTAACCCTAACCCTAACCCCAACCCTAACCCTAACCCTAACCCTAACCCTAACCCCAACCCTAACCCTAACCCCAACCCTAACCCTAACCCTAACCCTAACACTAACCCTAACCCCAACCCCAACCCCAACCCTAACCCTAACCCTATACCTAACTCAACCCTAACCCTAACCCTAACCCTAACCCTAACCCTAACACTAACCCTAACCCTATACCTAACCCCAACCCTAACCCTAACCCCAACCCTAACCCTATACCTAACCCCAACCCTAAACCTAACCCTAACCCCAACCCTAACCCTAACCCTAACCCTAACCCTAACCCTAACCCCAACCCTAACCCTATACCTAACTCAACCCTAACCCTAACCCCAACCCTAACCCTAACCGTAACCCTAACCCTAACCCTAACCCTAACCCCAACCCTAACCCTAACCCTAACCCTAACCCTAACCCTAACCCCAACCCTAACCCTAACCCCAACCCTAACCCTAACCCTAACCCTAACACTAACCCTAACCCCAACCCTAAACCTATACCTAACTCAACCCTAACCCTAACCCCAACCTTAACCCTAACCCTAACCCTAACCCTAACCCTAACCCTAACACTAACCCCAACTCTAACCCTAACCCTAACCCTATACCTAACTCAACCCTAACCCTAACCCTAACCCCAACCCTAACCCTAACCCCAACCCTAACCCTAACCCTAACCCTATACCTAACTCAACCCTAACCCTAACCCCAACCCTAACCCTTACCCTAACCCTAACCCCAACCCTAACCCTAACACCAACCCTAACCCTAACCCTAACCCTAACCCTATACCTAACTCAACCCTAACCCTAACCCCAACCCTAAC
>NC_139471.1:29765000-29770000 GCF_057233095.1 Heloderma suspectum | reverse complement strand
CCCAACCCTAACCCTATACCTAACCCCAACCCTAACCCTAACCCTAACCCTAACCCCAACCCTAACCCTATACCTAACCCCAACCCTAACCCTAACCCTAACCCTAACCCCAACCCTAACCCTAACCCCAACCCCAACCCTAACCCTATACCTAACCCCAACCCTAACCCTAACCCTAACCCTAACCCTAACCCCAACCCTAACCCTATACCTAACCCCAACCCTAACCCTAACCCCAACCCTAACCCTAACCCCAACACTAACCCTATACCTAACCCCAACCCTAAACCTAACCCTAACCCCAACCCTAACCCTAACCCTAACCCTAACCCTAACCCCAACCCTAACCCTATACCTAACTCAACCCTAACCCTAACCCCAACCCTAACCCTAACCGTAACCCTAACCCTAACCCTAACCCCAACCCTAACCCCAACCCTAACCCTAACCCTAACCCTAACCCTAACCCCAACCCTAACCCTAACCCCAACCCTAACCCTAACCCTAACCCTAACACTTACCCTAACCCCAACCCTAACCCTATACCTAACTCAACCCTAACCCTAACCCCAACCCTAACCCTAACCCTAACCCTAACCCTATACCTAACCCCAACCCTAACCCTAACCCTAACCCTAACCCTAACCCTAACACTAACACTAACACTAACCCTAACCCTATACCTAACCCCAACCCTAACCCTAACCCTAACCCTAACCCCAACCCTAACCCTAACCCCAACCCCAACCCTAACCCTATACCTAACCCCAACCCTAACCCTAACCCTAACCCTAACCCTAACCCTAACCCCAACCCTAACCCTATACCTAACCCCAACCCTAAGCCTAACCCTAACCCTAACCCCAACCCTAACCCTAACCCCAACCCCAACCCTAACCCTATACCTAACCCCAACCCTAACCCTAACCCTAACCCTAACACTAACCCTAACCCCAACCCTAACCCTATACCTAACCCCAACCCTAACCCTAACCCCTACCCTAACCCTAACCCCAACACTAACCCTATACCTAACCCCAACCCTAAACCTAACCCTAACCCCAACCCTAACCCTAACCCTAACCCTAACCCTAACCCTAACCCTAACCCCAACCCTAACCCTATACCTAACTCAACCCTAACCCTAACCCCAACCCTAACCCTAACCGTAACCCTAACCCTAACCCTAACCCCAACCCTAACCCTAACCCTAACCCTAACCCTAACCCTAACCCCAACCCTAACCCTAACCCCAACCCTAACCCTAACCCTAACCCTAACACTTACCCTAACCCCAACCCTAACCCTATACCTAACTCAACCCTAACCCTAACCCCAACCCTAACCCTAACCCTAACCCTAACCCTAACCCCAACCCTAACCCTAACCCCAACCCTAACCCTAACCCTAACCCTATACCTAACTCAACCCTAACCCTAACCCCAACCCTAACCCTAACCCTAACCCTAACCCTATACCTAACCCCAAGCCTAACCCTAACCCTAACCCTAACCCTAACCCTAACCCTAACCCTAACCCCAACCCTAACCCTATACCTAACCCCAACCCTAACCCTAACCCCAACCCTAACCCTAACCCCAACCCTAACCCTATACCTAACCCCAACCCTAAACCTAACCCTAACCCCAACCCTAACCCTAACCCTAACCCTAACCCTAACCCTAACCCTAACCCCAACCCTAACCCTATTCCTAACTCAACCCTAACCCTAACCCCAACCCTAACCCTAACCGTAACCCTAACCCTAACCCTAACCCTAACCCCAACCCTAACCCTAACCCTAACCCTAACCCTAACCCCAACCCTAACCCTAACCCCAACCCTAACCCTAACCCTAACCCTAACACTAACCCTAACCCCAACCCCAACCCTAACCCTAACCCCAACCCTAACCCTAACCCTAACCCTAACCCTAACCCTAACCCTAACCCTATACCTAACCCCAACCCTAACCCTAACCCCAACCCTAACCCTATACCTAACCCCAACCCTAACCCTAACCCCAACCCTAACCCTAACCCTAACCCTAACCCTAACACTAACCCTAACCCCAACCCTAAACCTATACCTAACTCAACCCTAACCCTAACCCCAACCCTAACCCTAACCCTAACCCTAACCCTAACCCTAACCCTAACCCCAACCCTAACCCTAACCCTAACCCTAACCCTAACCCTAACCCTAACACTAACCCTAACCCTTACCATAACCCTAACCCTAACCCTAACCCCAACCCTAACCCTAACCCTAACCCTATACCTAACTCAACCCTAACCCTAACCCCAACCCTAACCCTAACCCTAACCCTAACCCTAACCCTAACCCCAACCCTAACCCTAACCCCAACCCTAACCCTAACCCTAACCCTAACCCTAACCCTAACCCCAACCCTAACCCTATACCTAACTCAACCCTATCCCTAACCCCAACCCTAACCCTAACCCTAACCCTAACCCTAACCATAACCCTAACCCTAACCCTAACCCTAACCCTAACCCTATACCTAACCCCAACCCTAACCCTAACCCTAACCCTATCCCCAACCCTAACCCTAACCCCAACCCTAACCCTATACCTAACCCCAACCCTAACCCTAACCCTAACCCTAACCCTAACCCTAACCCTAACCCCAACCCTAACCCTATACCTAACCCCAACCCTAACCCTAACCGCAACCCTAACCCTAACCCCAACCCTAACCCTATACCTAACCCCAACCCTAAACCTAACCCTAACCCCAACCCTAACCCTAACCCTAACCCTAACCCTAACCCTAACCCTAACCCTAACCCTAACCCTAACCCTAACCCTAACCCTAACCCTAACCCTAACCCTAACCCTAACCCTAACCCTATACCTAACCCCAACCCTAACCCTAACCCTAACCCTAACCCTAACCCTAACACTAACACTAACACTAACCCTAACCCTATACCTAACCCCAACCCTAACCCTAACCCTAACCCTAACCCCAACCCTAACCCTAACCCCAACCCCAACCCTAACCCTATACCTAACCCCAACCCTAACCCTAACCCTAACCCTAACCCTAACCCTAACCCCAACCCTAACCCTATACCTAACCCCAACCCTAAGCCTAACCCTAACCCTAACCCCAACCCTAACCCTAACCCCAACCCCAACCCTAACCCTATACCTAACCCCAACCCTAACCCTAACCCTAACCCTAACACTAACCCTAACCCCAACCCTAACCCTATACCTAACCCCAACCCTAACCCTAACCCCTACCCTAACCCTAACCCCAACACTAACCCTATACCTAACCCCAACCCTAAACCTAACCCTAACCCCAACCCTAACCCTAACCCTAACCCTAACCCTAACCCTAACCCTAACCCCAACCCTAACCCTATACCTAACTCAACCCTAACCCTAACCCCAACCCTAACCCTAACCGTAACCCTAACCCTAACCCTAACCCCAACCCTAACCCTAACCCTAACCCTAACCCTAACCCTAACCCCAACCCTAACCCTAACCCCAACCCTAACCCTAACCCTAACCCTAACACTTACCCTAACCCCAACCCTAACCCTATACCTAACTCAACCCTAACCCTAACCCCAACCCTAACCCTAACCCTAACCCTAACCCTAACCCCAACCCTAACCCTAACCCCAACCCTAACCCTAACCCTAACCCTATACCTAACTCAACCCTAACCCTAACCCCAACCCTAACCCTAACCCTAACCCTAACCCTATACCTAACCCCAAGCCTAACCCTAACCCTAACCCTAACCCTAACCCTAACCCTAACCCTAACCCCAACCCTAACCCTATACCTAACCCCAACCCTAACCCTAACCCCAACCCTAACCCTAACCCCAACCCTAACCCTATACCTAACCCCAACCCTAAACCTAACCCTAACCCCAACCCTAACCCTAACCCTAACCCTAACCCTAACCCTAACCCTAACCCCAACCCTAACCCTATTCCTAACTCAACCCTAACCCTAACCCCAACCCTAACCCTAACCGTAACCCTAACCCTAACCCTAACCCTAACCCCAACCCTAACCCTAACCCTAACCCTAACCCTAACCCCAACCCTAACCCTAACCCCAACCCTAACCCTAACCCTAACCCTAACACTAACCCTAACCCCAACCCCAACCCTAACCCTAACCCCAACCCTAACCCTAACCCTAACCCTAACCCTAACCCTAACCCTAACCCTATACCTAACCCCAACCCTAACCCTAACCCCAACCCTAACCCTATACCTAACCCCAACCCTAACCCTAACCCCAACCCTAACCCTAACCCTAACCCTAACCCTAACACTAACCCTAACCCCAACCCTAAACCTATACCTAACTCAACCCTAACCCTAACCCCAACCCTAACCCTAACCCTAACCCTAACCCTAACCCTAACCCTAACCCCAACCCTAACCCTAACCCTAACCCTAACCCTAACCCTAACCCTAACCCTAACACTAACCCTAACCCTTACCATAACCCTAACCCTAACCCTAACCCCAACCCTAACCCTAACCCTAACCCTATACCTAACTCAACCCTAACCCTAACCCCAACCCTAACCCTAACCCTAACCCTAACCCTAACCCTAACCCCAACCCTAACCCTAACCCCAACCCTAACCCTAACCCTAACCCTAACCCTAACCCTAACCCCAACCCTAACCCTATACCTAACTCAACCCTATCCCTAACCCCAACCCTAACCCTAACCCTAACCCTAACCCTAACCATAACCCTAACCCTAACCCTAACCCTAACCCTAACCCTATACCTAACCCCAACCCTAACCCTAACCCTAACCCTAACCCCAACCCTAACCCTAACCCCAACCCTAACCCTATACCTAACCCCAACCCTAACCCTAACCCTAACCCTAACCCTAACCCTAACCCTAACCCCAACCCTAACCCTATACCTAACCCCAACCCTAACCCTAACCGCAACCCTAACCCTAACCCCAACCCTAAC
>NC_139471.1:29752500-29757500 GCF_057233095.1 Heloderma suspectum | reverse complement strand
CTAACTCAACCCTAACCCTAACCCTAACCCTAACCCTAACCCTAACCCTAACCCTAACACTAACCCTAACCCTATACCTAACCCCAACCCTAACCCTAACCCCAACCCTAACCCTATACCTAACCCCAACCCTAAACCTAACCCTAACCCCAACCCTAACCCTAACCCTAACCCTAACCCTAACCCTAACCCTAACCCTAACCCTATACCTAACCCCAACCCTAACCCTAACCCTAACCCTAACCCTAACCCTAACCCCAACCCTAACCCTAACCCTATCCCTATACCTAACTCAACCCTAACCCTAACCCCAACCCTAACCCTAACCCTAACCCTAACCCCAACCCTAACCCTAACCCTAACCCCAACCCCAACCCTAACCCTATACCTAACTCAACCCTAACCCTAACCCCAACCCTAACCCTAACCCTAACCCTAACCCTATACCTAACCCCAACCCTAACCCTAACCCTAACCCTAACCCTAACCCTAACACTAACACTAACACTAACCCTATACCTAACCCCAACCCTAACCCTAACCCTAACCTTAACCCCAACCCTAACCCTAACCCCAACCCCAACCCTAACCCTATACCTAACCCCAACCCTAACCCTAACCCTAACCCTAACCCTAACCCTAACCCCAACCCTAACCCTATACCTAACCCCAACCCTAACCCTAACCCTAACCCTAACCCCAACCCTAACCCTAACCCCAACCCCAACCCTAACCCTATACCTAACCCCAACCCTAACCCTAACCCTAACCCTAACCCTAACACTAACCCTAACCCCAACCCTAACCCTATACCTAACCCCAACCCTAACCCTAACCCCAACCCTAACCCTAACCCCAACACTAACCCTATACCTAACCCCAACCCTAAACCTAACCCTAACCCCAACCCTAACCCTAACCCTAACCCTAACCCTAACCCTAACCCTAACCCTAACCCCAACCCTAACCCTATACCTAACTCAACCCTAACCCTAACCCCAACCCTAACCCTAACCGTAACCCTAACCCTAACCCTAACCCCATCCCTAACCCTAACCCTAACCCTAACCCTAACCCTAACCCCAACCCTAACCCTAACCCCAACCCTAACCCTAACCCTAACCCTAACACTTACCCTAACCCCATCCCTAACCCTATACCTAACTCAACCCTAACCCTAACCCCAACCCTAACCCTAACCCTAACCCTAACCCTAACCCCAACCCTAACCCTAACCCCAACCCCAACCCTAACCCTAACCCTAACCCTATACCTAACTCAACCCTAACCCTAACCCCAACCCTAACCCTAACCCTATACCTAACCCCAACCCTAACCCTAACCCTAACCCTAACCCTAACCCTAACCCTAACCCTAACCCTGACCCCAACCCTAACCCTATACCTAACCCCAACCCTAACCCTAACCCCAACCCTAACCCTAACCCCAACCCTAACCCTATACCTAACCCCAACCCTAAACCTAACCCTAACCCCAACCCTAACCCTAACCCTAACCCTAACCCTAACCCTAACCCCAACCCTAACCCTATTCCTAACTCAACCCTAACCCTAACCCCAACCCTAACCCTAACCGTAACCCTAACCCTAACCCTAATCCTAACCCCAACCCTAACCCTAACCCTAACCCTAACCCCAACCCTAACCCTAACCCCAACCCTAACCCTAACCCTAACCCTAACACTAACACTAACCCCAACCCCAACCCTAACCCTATACCTAACTCAACCCTAACCCTAACCCTAACCCTAACCCTAACCCTAACACTAACCCTAACCCTATACCTAACCCCAACCCTAACCCTAACCCCAACCCTAACCCTATACCTAACCCCAACCCTAAACCTAACCCTAACCCCAACCCTAACCCTAACCCTAACCCTAACCCTAACCCTAACCCTAACCCTAACCCTAACCCCAACCCTAACCCTATACCTAACTCAACCCTAACCCTAACCCCAACCCTAACCCTAACCGTAACCCTAACCCTAACCCTAACCCTAACCCTAACCCTAACCCCAACCCTAACCCTAACCCTAACCCTAACCCTAACCCTAACCCTAACCCTAACCCCAACCCTAACCCTAACCCCAACCCTAACCCTAACCCTAACCCTAACACTAACCCTAACCCCAACCCTAAACCTATACCTAACTCAACCCTAACCCTAACCCCAACCCTAACCCTAACCCTAACCCTAACCCTAACCCTAACCCTAACCCTTACCCTAACCCTAACCCTAACCCTAACCCCAACCCTAACCCTAACCCTAACCCTATACCTAACTCAACCCTAACACTAACCCCAACCCTAACCCTAACCCTAACCCTAACCCTAACCCCAACCCTAACCCTAACCCCAACCCTAACCCTAACCCTAACCCTAACCCTAACCCTAACCCCAACCCTAACCCTATACCTAACTCAACCCTATCCCTAACCCCAACCCTAACCCCAACCCTAACCCTAACCCTAACCCTAACCCTAACCCTATACCTAACCCCAACCCTAACCCTAACCCTAACCCTAACCCTAACCCTAACCCTAACACTAACACTAACCCTAACCCTATACCTAACCCCAACCCTAACCCTAACCTTAACCCCAACCCTAACCCTAACCCCAACCCCAACCCTAACCCTATACCTAACCCCAACCCTAACCCTAACCCTAACCCTAACCCTAACCCTAACCCTAACCCTAACCCCAACCCTAACCCTATACCTAACCCCAACCCTAACCCTAACCCTAACCCTAACCCCAACCCTAACCCTAACCCCAACCCCAACCCTAACCCTATACCTAACCCCAACCCTAACCCTAACCCTAACCCTAACACTAACCCTAACCCCAACCCTAACCCTATACCTAACCCCAACCCTAACCCTAACCCCAACCCTAACCCTAACCCCAACACTAACCCTATACCTAACCCCAACCCTAAACCTAACCCTAACCCCAACCCTAACCCTAACCCTAACCCTAACCCTAACCCTAACCCCAACCCTAACCCTATACCTAACTCAACCCTAACCCTAACCCCAACCCTAACCCTAACCGTAACCCTAACCCTAACCCTAACCCCATCCCTAACCCTAACCCTAACCCTAACCCTAACCCTAACCCCAACCCTAACCCTAACCCCAACCCTAACCCTAACCCTAACCCTAACACTTACCCTAACCCCATCCCTAACCCTATACCTAACTCAACCCTAACCCTAACCCCAACCCTAACCCTAACCCTAACCCTAACCCTAACCCCAACCCTAACCCTAACCCCAACCCTAACCCTAACCCTAACCCTATACCTAACTCAACCCTAACCCTAACCCCAACCCTAACCCTAACCCTAACCCTAACCCTATACCTAACCCCAACCCTAACCCTAACCCTAACCCTAACCCTAACCCTAACCCTGACCCCAACCCTAACCCTATACCTAACCCCAACCCTAACCCTAACCCCAACCCTAACCCTAACCCCAACCCTAACCCTATACCTAACCCCAACCCTAAACCTAACCCTAACCCCAACCCTAACCCTAACCCTAACCCTAACCCTAACCCTAACCCTAACCCCAACCCTAACCCTATTCCTAACTCAACCCTAACCCTAACCCCAACCCTAACCCTAACCGTAACCCTAACCCTAACCCTAACCCTAACCCTAACCCCAACCCTAACCCTAACCCTAACCCTAACCCCAACCCTAACCCTAACCCCAACCCTAACCCTAACCCTAACCCTAACACTAACACTAACCCCAACCCCAACCCTAACCCTATACCTAACTCAACCCTAACCCTAACCCTAACCCTAACCCTAACACTAACCCTAACCCTATACCTAACCCCAACCCTAACCCTAACCCCAACCCTAACCCTATACCTAACCCCAACCCTAAACCTAACCCTAACCCCAACCCTAACCCTAACCCTAACCCTAACCCTAACCCTAACCCCAACCCTAACCCTATACCTAACTCAACCCTAACCCTAACCCCAACCCTAACCCTAACCGTAACCCTAACCCTAACCCTAACCCTAACCCCAACCCTAACCCTAACCCTAACCCTAACCCTAACCCTAACCCCAACCCTAACCCTAACCCCAACCCTAACCCTAACCCTAACCCTAACCCTAACCCTAACCCTAACCCTTACCCTAACCCTAACCCTAACCCTAACCCCAACCCTAACCCTAACCCTAACCCTATACCTAACTCAACCCTAACACTAACCCCAACCCTAACCCTAACCCTAACCCTAACCCTAACCCTAACCCTAACCCTAACCCCAACCCTAACCCTAACCCCAACCCTAACCCTAACCCTAACCCTAACCCTAACCCCAACCCTAACCCTATACCTAACTCAACCCTATCCCTAACCCCAACCCTAACCCTAACCCTAACCCTAACCCTAACCCTAACCATAACCCTAACCCTAACCCTAACCCTAACCCCAACCCTAACCCTAACCCCAACCCTAACCCTAACCCTAACCCTAACACTAACACTAACCCCAACCCCAACCCTAACCCTATACCTAACTCAACCCTAACCCTAACCCTAACCCTAACCCTAACCCTAACCCTAACACTAACCCTAACCCTATACCTAACCCCAACCCTAACCCTAACCCCAACCCTAACCCTATACCTAACCCCAACCCTAAACCTAACCCTAACCCCAACCCTAACCCTAACCCTAACCCTAACCCTAACCCCAACCCTAACCCTATACCTAACTCAACCCTAACCCTAACCCCAACCCTAACCCTAACCGTAACCCTAACCCTAACCCTAACCCTAACCCCAACCCTAACCCTAACCCTAACCCTAACCCTAACCCTAACCCTAACCCCAACCCTAACCCTAACCCCAACCCTAACCCTAACCCTAACCCTAACACTAACCCTAACCCCAACCCTAAACCTATACCTAACTCAACCCTAACCCTAACCCCAACCCTAACCCTAACCC
>NC_139471.1:29735000-29740000 GCF_057233095.1 Heloderma suspectum | reverse complement strand
CTAACCCCAACCCTAAACCTAACCGTAACCCTAACCCTAACCCTAACCCCAACCCTAACCCTAACCCTAACCCTAACCCTAACCCTAACCCTAACCCCAACCCTAACCCTAACCCCAACCCTAACCCTAACCCTAACCCTAACACTTACCCTAACCCCAACCCTAACCCTATACCTAACTCAACCCTAACCCTAACCCCAACCCTAACCCTAACCCTAACCCTAACCCTATACCTAACCCCAACCCTAACCCTAACCCTAACCCTAACCCTAACACTAACACTAACCCTATACCTAACCCCAACCCTAACCCTAACCCTAACCTTAACCCCAACCCTAACCCTAACCCCAACCCCAACCCTAACCCTATACCTAACCCCAACCCTAACCCTAACCCTAACCCTAACCCTAACCCTAACCCCAACCCTAACCCTATACCTAACCCCAACCCTAACCCTAACCCTAACCCTAACCCCAACCCTAACCCTAACCCCAACCCCAACCCTAACCCTATACCTAACCCCAACCCTAACCCTAACCCTAACCCTAACCCTAACACTAACCCTAACCCCAACCCTAACCCTATACCTAACCCCAACCCTAACCCTAACCCCAACCCTAACCCTAACCCCAACACTAACCCTATACCTAACCCCAACCCTAAACCTAACCCTAACCCCAACCCTAACCCTAACCCTAACCCTAACCCTAACCCTAACCCCAACCCTAACCCTATACCTAACTCAACCCTAACCCTAACCCCAACCCTAACCCTAACCGTAACCCTAACCCTAACCCTAACCCCATCCCTAACCCTAACCCTAACCCTAACCCTAACCCCAACCCTAACCCTAACCCCAACCCTAACCCTAACCCTAACCCTAACACTTACCCTAACCCCATCCCTAACCCTATACCTAACTCAACCCTAACCCTAACCCCAACCCTAACCCTAACCCTAACCCTAACCCTAACCCCAACCCTAACCCTAACCCCAACCCCAACCCTAACCCTAACCCTAACCCTATACCTAACTCAACCCTAACCCTAACCCCAACCCTAACCCTAACCCTATACCTAACCCCAACCCTAACCCTAACCCTAACCCTAACCCTAACCCTAACCCTAACCCTAACCCTGACCCCAACCCTAACCCTATACCTAACCCCAACCCTAACCCTAACCCCAACCCTAACCCTAACCCCAACCCTAACCCTATACCTAACCCCAACCCTAAACCTAACCCTAACCCCAACCCTAACCCTAACCCTAACCCTAACCCTAACCCTAACCCTAACCCCAACCCTAACCCTATTCCTAACTCAACCCTAACCCTAACCCCAACCCTAACCCTAACCGTAACCCTAACCCTAACCCTAACCCTAATCCTAACCCCAACCCTAACCCTAACCCTAACCCTAACCCCAACCCTAACCCTAACCCCAACCCTAACCCTAACCCTAACCCTAACACTAACACTAACCCCAACCCCAACCCTAACCCTATACCTAACTCAACCCTAACCCTAACCCTAACCCTAACCCTAACCCTAACCCTAACACTAACCCTAACCCTATACCTAACCCCAACCCTAACCCTAACCCCAACCCTAACCCTATACCTAACCCCAACCCTAAACCTAACCCTAACCCCAACCCTAACCCTAACCCTAACCCTAACCCTAACTCTAACCCCAACCCTAACCCTATACCTAACTCAACCCTAACCCTAACCCCAACCCTAACCCTAACCGTAACCCTAACCCTAACCCTAACCCTAACCCTAACCCTAACCCTAACCCCAACCCTAACCCTAACCCTAACCCTAACCCTAACCCTAACCCTAACCCCAACCCTAACCCTAACCCCAACCCTAACCCTAACCCTAACCCTAACACTAACCCTAACCCCAACCCTAAACCTATACCTAACTCAACCCTAACCCTAACCCCAACCCTAACCCTAACCCTAACCCTAACCCTAACCATAACCCTAACCCTTACCCTAACCCTAACCCTAACCCTAACCCCAACCCTAACCCTAACCCTAACCCTAACCCTAACCCTAACCCCAACCCTAACCCTATACCTAACTCAACCCTATCCCTAACCCCAACCCTAACCCCAACCCTAACCCTAACCCTAACCCTAACCCTAACCCTATACCTAACCCCAACCCTAACCCTAACCCTAACCCTAACCCTAACCCTAACCCTAACACTAACACTAACACTAACCCTAACCCTATACCTAACCCCAACCCTAACCCTAACCCTAACCTTAACCCCAACCCTAACCCTAACCCCAACCCCAACCCTAACCGTATACCTAACCCCAACCCTAACCCTAACCCTAACCCTAACCCTAACCCTAACCCCAACCCTAACCCTATACCTAACCCCAACCCTAACCCTAACCCTAACCCTAACCCCAACCCTAACCCTAACCCCAACCCCAACCCTAACCCTATACCTAACCCCAACCCTAACCCTAACCCTAACCCTAACCCTAACACTAACCCTAACCCCAACCCTAACCCTATACCTAACCCCAACCCTAACCCTAACCCCAACCCTAACCCTAACCCCAACACTAACCCTATACCTAACCCCAACCCTAAACCTAACCCTAACCCCAACCCTAACCCTAACCCTAACCCTAACCCTAACCCTAACCCCAACCCTAACCCTATACCTAACTCAACCCTAACCCTAACCCCAACCCTAACCCTAACCGTAACCCTAACCCTAACCCTAACCCCATCCCTAACCCTAACCCTAACCCTAACCCTAACCCTAACCCCAACCCTAACCCTAACCCCAACCCTAACCCTAACCCTAACCCTAACACTTACCCTAACCCCATCCCTAACCCTATACCTAACTCAACCCTAACCCTAACCCCAACCCTAACCCTAACCCTAACCCTAACCCTAACCCCAAACCTAACCCTAACCCCAACCCTAACCCTAACCCTAACCCTATACCTAACTCAACCCTAACCCTAACCCCAACCCTAACCCTAACCCTAACCCTAACCCTATACCTAACCCCAACCCTAACCCTAACCCTAACCCTAACCCTAACCCTAACCCTAACCCTGACCCCAACCCTAACCCTATACCTAACCCCAACGCTAACCCTAACCCCAACCCTAACCCTAACCCCAACCCTAACCCTATACCTAACCCCAACCCTAACCCTAACCCCAACCCCAACCCTAACCCTATACCTAACCCCAACCCTAACCCTAACCCTAACCCTAACCCTAACCCTAACCCTAACCCCAACCCTAACCCTATACCTAACCCCAACCCTAACCCTAACCCTAACCCTAACCCCAACCCTAACCCTAACCCCAACCCCAACCCTAACCCTATACCTAACCCCAACCCTAACCCTAACCCTAACCCTAACACTAACCCTAACCCCAACCCTAACCCTATACCTAACCCCAACCCTAACCCTAACCCCAACCCTAACCCTAACCCCAACACTAACCCTATACCTAACCCCAACCCTAAACCTAACCCTAACCCCAACCCTAACCCTAACCCTAACCCTAACCCTAACCCTAACCCCAACCCTAACCCTATACCTAACTCAACCCTAACCCTAACCCCAACCCTAACCCTAACCGTAACCCTAACCCTAACCCTAACCCCATCCCTAACCCTAACCCTAACCCTAACCCTAACCCTAACCCCAACCCTAACCCTAACCCCAACCCTAACCCTAACCCTAACCCTAACACTTACCCTAACCCCATCCCTAACCCTATACCTAACTCAACCCTAACCCTAACCCCAACCCTAACCCTAACCCTAACCCTAACCCTAACCCCAACCCTAACCCTAACCCCAACCCTAACCCTAACCCTAACCCTATACCTAACTCAACCCTAACCCTAACCCCAACCCTAACCCTAACCCTAACCCTAACCCTATACCTAACCCCAACCCTAACCCTAACCCTAACCCTAACCCTAACCCTAACCCTGACCCCAACCCTAACCCTATACCTAACCCCAACCCTAACCCTAACCCCAACCCTAACCCTAACCCCAACCCTAACCCTATACCTAACCCCAACCGTAAACCTAACCCTAACCCCAACCCTAACCCTAACCCTAACCCTAACCCTAACCCTAACCCTAACCCCAACCCTAACCCTATTCCTAACTCAACCCTAACCCTAACCCCAACCCTAACCCTAACCGTAACCCTAACCCTAACCCTAACCCTAACCCTAACCCCAACCCTAACCCTAACCCTAACCCTAACCCCAACCCTAACCCTAACCCCAACCCTAACCCTAACCCTAACCCTAACACTAACACTAACCCCAACCCCAACCCTAACCCTATACCTAACTCAACCCTAACCCTAACCCTAACCCTAACCCTAACACTAACCCTAACCCTATACCTAACCCCAACCCTAACCCTAACCCCAACCCTAACCCTATACCTAACCCCAACCCTAAACCTAACCCTAACCCCAACCCTAACCCTAACCCTAACCCTAACCCTAACCCTAACCCTAACCCTAACCCCAACCCTAACCCTATACCTAACTCAACCCTAACCCTAACCCCAACCCTAACCCTAACCGTAACCCTAACCCTAACCCTAACCCTAACCCCAACCCTAACCCTAACCCTAACCCTAACCCTAACCCTAACCCTAACCCCAACCCTAACCCTAACCCCAACCCTAACCCTAACCCTAACCCTAACACTAACCCTAACCCCAACCCTAAACCTATACCTAACTCAACCCTAACCCTAACCCCAACCCTAACCCTAACCCTAACCCTAACCCTAACCCTAACCCTAACCCTTACCCTAACCCTAACCCTAACCCTAACCCCAACCCTAACCCTAACCCTAACCCTATACCTAACTCAACCCTAACACTAACCCCAACCCTAACCCTAACCCTAACCCTAACCCTAACCCTAACCCTAACCCCAACCCTAACCCTAACCCCAACCCTAACCCTAA
>NC_139471.1:29712500-29715000 GCF_057233095.1 Heloderma suspectum | reverse complement strand
CTAACCCTAACCCCAACCCTAACCCTAACCCTAACCCTAACCCTAACCCTAACCCCAACCCTAACCCTAACCCCAACCCTAACCCTAACCCTAACCCTAACACTTACCCTAACCCCAACCCTAACCCTATACCTAACTCAACCCTAACCCTAACCCCAACCCTAACCCTAACCCTAACCCTAACCCTAACCCCAACCCTAACCCTAACCCCAACCCTAACCCTAACCCTAACCCTATACCTAACTCAACCCTAACCCTAACCCCAACCCTAACCCTAACCCTAACCCTAACCCTATACCTAACCCCAAGCCTAACCCTAACCCTAACCCTAACCCTAACCCTAACCCTAACCCTAACCCCAACCCTAACCCTATACCTAACCCCAACCCTAACCCTAACCCCAACCCTAACCCTAACCCCAACCCTAACCCTATACCTAACCCCAACCCTAAACCTAACCCTAACCCCAACCCTAACCCTAACCCTAACCCTAACCCTAACCCTAACCCTAACCCTAACCCCAACCCTAACCCTATTCCTAACTCAACCCTAACCCTAACCCCAACCCTAACCCTAACCGTAACCCTAACCCTAACCCTAACCCTAACCCCAACCCTAACCCTAACCCTAACCCTAACCCTAACCCCAACCCTAACCCTAACCCCAACCCTAACCCTAACCCTAACCCTAACACTAACCCTAACCCCAACCCCAACCCTAACCCTAACCCCAACCCTAACCCTAACCCTAACCCTAACCCTAACCCTAACCCTAACCCTATACCTAACCCCAACCCTAACCCTAACCCCAACCCTAACCCTATACCTAACCCCAACCCTAACCCTAACCCCAACCCTAACCCTAACCCTAACCCTAACCCTAACACTAACCCTAACCCCAACCCTAAACCTATACCTAACTCAACCCTAACCCTAACCCCAACCCTAACCCTAACCCTAACCCTAACCCTAACCCTAACCCTAACCCCAACCCTAACCCTAACCCTAACCCTAACCCTAACCCTAACCCTAACACTAACCCTAACCCTTACCATAACCCTAACCCTAACCCTAACCCCAACCCTAACCCTAACCCTAACCCTATACCTAACTCAACCCTAACCCTAACCCCAACCCTAACCCTAACCCTAACCCTAACCCTAACCCTAACCCCAACCCTAACCCTAACCCCAACCCTAACCCTAACCCTAACCCTAACCCTAACCCTAACCCCAACCCTAACCCTATACCTAACTCAACCCTATCCCTAACCCCAACCCTAACCCTAACCCTAACCCTAACCCTAACCATAACCCTAACCCTAACCCTAACCCTAACCCTAACCCTAACCCTATACCTAACCCCAACCCTAACCCTAACCCTAACCCTAACCCCAACCCTAACCCTAACCCCAACCCTAACCCTATACCTAACCCCAACCCTAACCCTAACCCTAACCCTAACCCTAACCCTAACCCCAACCCTAACCCTATACCTAACCCCAACCCTAACCCTAACCGCAACCCTAACCCTAACCCCAACCCTAACCCTATACCTAACCCCAACCCTAAACCTAACCCTAACCCCAACCCTAACCCTAACCCTAACCCTAACCCTAACCCTAACCCTAACCCTAACCCTAACCCTAACCCTAACCCTAACCCTAACCCTAACCCTAACCCTAACCCTAACCCTAACCCTAACCCTATACCTAACCCCAACCCTAACCCTAACCCTAACCCTAACCCTAACCCTAACACTAACACTAACACTAACCCTAACCCTATACCTAACCCCAACCCTAACCCTAACCCTAACCCTAACCCCAACCCTAACCCTAACCCCAACCCCAACCCTAACCCTATACCTAACCCCAACCCTAACCCTAACCCTAACCCTAACCCTAACCCTAACCCCAACCCTAACCCTATACCTAACCCCAACCCTAAGCCTAACCCTAACCCTAACCCCAACCCTAACCCTAACCCCAACCCCAACCCTAACCCTATACCTAACCCCAACCCTAACCCTAACCCTAACCCTAACACTAACCCTAACCCCAACCCTAACCCTATACCTAACCCCAACCCTAACCCTAACCCCTACCCTAACCCTAACCCCAACACTAACCCTATACCTAACCCCAACCCTAAACCTAACCCTAACCCCAACCCTAACCCTAACCCTAACCCTAACCCTAACCCTAACCCTAACCCCAACCCTAACCCTATACCTAACTCAACCCTAACCCTAACCCCAACCCTAACCCTAACCGTAACCCTAACCCTAACCCTAACCCCAACCCTAACCCTAACCCTAACCCTAACCCTAACCCTAACCCCAACCCTAACCCTAACCCCAACCCTAACCCTAACCCTAACCCTAACACTTACCCTAACCCCAACCCTAACCCTATACCTAACTCAACCCTAACCCTAACCCCAACCCTAACCCTAACCCTAACCCTAACCCTAACCCCAACCCTAACCCTAACCCCAACC
>NC_139471.1:29700000-29702500 GCF_057233095.1 Heloderma suspectum | reverse complement strand
CCCTAACCCTATACCTAACCCCAACCCTAACCCTAACCCCAACCCTAACCCTAACCCCAACCCTAACCCTATACCTAACCCCAACCCTAAACCTAACCCTAACCCCAACCCTAACCCTAACCCTAACCCTAACCCTAACCCTAACCCTAACCCCAACCCTAACCCTATTCCTAACTCAACCCTAACCCTAACCCCAACCCTAACCCTAACCGTAACCCTAACCCTAACCCTAATCCTAACCCCAACCCTAACCCTAACCCTAACCCTAACCCCAACCCTAACCCTAACCCCAACCCTAACCCTAACCCTAACCCTAACACTAACACTAACCCCAACCCCAACCCTAACCCTATACCTAACTCAACCCTAACCCTAACCCTAACCCTAACCCTAACCCTAACCCTAACACTAACCCTAACCCTATACCTAACCCCAACCCTAACCCTAACCCCAACCCTAACCCTATACCTAACCCCAACCCTAAACCTAACCCTAACCCCAACCCTAACCCTAACCCTAACCCTAACCCTAACCCTAACCCTAACCCTAACCCCAACCCTAACCCTATACCTAACTCAACCCTAACCCTAACCCCAACCCTAACCCTAACCGTAACCCTAACCCTAACCCTAACCCTAACCCTAACCCTAACCCCAACCCTAACCCTAACCCTAACCCTAACCCTAACCCTAACCCTAACCCCAACCCTAACCCTAACCCCAACCCTAACCCTAACCCTAACCCTAACACTAACCCTAACCCCAACCCTAAACCTATACCTAACTCAACCCTAACCCTAACCCCAACCCTAACCCTAACCCTAACCCTAACCCTAACCCTAACCCTAACCCTTACCCTAACCCTAACCCTAACCCTAACCCCAACCCTAACCCTAACCCTAACCCTATACCTAACTCAACCCTAACACTAACCCCAACCCTAACCCTAACCCTAACCCTAACCCTAACCCCAACCCTAACCCTAACCCCAACCCTAACCCTAACCCTAACCCTAACCCTAACCCTAACCCCAACCCTAACCCTATACCTAACTCAACCCTATCCCTAACCCCAACCCTAACCCCAACCCTAACCCTAACCCTAACCCTAACCCTAACCCTATACCTAACCCCAACCCTAACCCTAACCCTAACCCTAACCCTAACCCTAACCCTAACACTAACACTAACCCTAACCCTATACCTAACCCCAACCCTAACCCTAACCTTAACCCCAACCCTAACCCTAACCCCAACCCCAACCCTAACCCTATACCTAACCCCAACCCTAACCCTAACCCTAACCCTAACCCTAACCCTAACCCTAACCCTAACCCCAACCCTAACCCTATACCTAACCCCAACCCTAACCCTAACCCTAACCCTAACCCCAACCCTAACCCTAACCCCAACCCCAACCCTAACCCTATACCTAACCCCAACCCTAACCCTAACCCTAACCCTAACACTAACCCTAACCCCAACCCTAACCCTATACCTAACCCCAACCCTAACCCTAACCCCAACCCTAACCCTAACCCCAACACTAACCCTATACCTAACCCCAACCCTAAACCTAACCCTAACCCCAACCCTAACCCTAACCCTAACCCTAACCCTAACCCTAACCCCAACCCTAACCCTATACCTAACTCAACCCTAACCCTAACCCCAACCCTAACCCTAACCGTAACCCTAACCCTAACCCTAACCCCATCCCTAACCCTAACCCTAACCCTAACCCTAACCCTAACCCTAACCCCAACCCTAACCCTAACCCCAACCCTAACCCTAACCCTAACCCTAACACTTACCCTAACCCCATCCCTAACCCTATACCTAACTCAACCCTAACCCTAACCCCAACCCTAACCCTAACCCTAACCCTAACCCTAACCCCAACCCTAACCCTAACCCCAACCCTAACCCTAACCCTAACCCTATACCTAACTCAACCCTAACCCTAACCCCAACCCTAACCCTAACCCTAACCCTAACCCTATACCTAACCCCAACCCTAACCCTAACCCTAACCCTAACCCTAACCCTAACCCTGACCCCAACCCTAACCCTATACCTAACCCCAACCCTAACCCTAACCCCAACCCTAACCCTAACCCCAACCCTAACCCTATACCTAACCCCAACCCTAAACCTAACCCTAACCCCAACCCTAACCCTAACCCTAACCCTAACCCTAACCCTAACCCTAACCCCAACCCTAACCCTATTCCTAACTCAACCCTAACCCTAACCCCAACCCTAACCCTAACCGTAACCCTAACCCTAACCCTAACCCTAACCCTAACCCCAACCCTAACCCTAACCCTAACCCTAACCCCAACCCTAACCCTAACCCCAACCCTAACCCTAACCCTAACCCTAACACTAACACTAACCCCAACCCCAACCCTAACCCTATACCTAACTCAACCCTAACCCTAACCCTAACCCTAACCCTAACACTAACCCTAACCCTATACCTAACCCCAACCCTAACCC
>NC_139471.1:29682500-29685000 GCF_057233095.1 Heloderma suspectum | reverse complement strand
ACCCTAACCCTAACCCTAATCCTAACCCCAACCCTAACCCTAACCCTAACCCTAACCCCAACCCTAACCCTAACCCCAACCCTAACCCTAACCCTAACCCTAACACTAACACTAACCCCAACCCCAACCCTAACCCTATACCTAACTCAACCCTAACCCTAACCCTAACCCTAACCCTAACCCTAACCCTAACACTAACCCTAACCCTATACCTAACCCCAACCCTAACCCTAACCCCAACCCTAACCCTATACCTAACCCCAACCCTAAACCTAACCCTAACCCCAACCCTAACCCTAACCCTAACCCTAACCCTAACTCTAACCCCAACCCTAACCCTATACCTAACTCAACCCTAACCCTAACCCCAACCCTAACCCTAACCGTAACCCTAACCCTAACCCTAACCCTAACCCTAACCCTAACCCTAACCCTAACCCCAACCCTAACCCTAACCCTAACCCTAACCCTAACCCTAACCCTAACCCCAACCCTAACCCTAACCCCAACCCTAACCCTAACCCTAACCCTAACACTAACCCTAACCCCAACCCTAAACCTATACCTAACTCAACCCTAACCCTAACCCCAACCCTAACCCTAACCCTAACCCTAACCCTAACCATAACCCTAACCCTTACCCTAACCCTAACCCTAACCCTAACCCCAACCCTAACCCTAACCCTAACCCTAACCCTAACCCTAACCCCAACCCTAACCCTATACCTAACTCAACCCTATCCCTAACCCCAACCCTAACCCCAACCCTAACCCTAACCCTAACCCTAACCCTAACCCTATACCTAACCCCAACCCTAACCCTAACCCTAACCCTAACCCTAACCCTAACCCTAACACTAACACTAACACTAACCCTAACCCTATACCTAACCCCAACCCTAACCCTAACCCTAACCTTAACCCCAACCCTAACCCTAACCCCAACCCCAACCCTAACCGTATACCTAACCCCAACCCTAACCCTAACCCTAACCCTAACCCTAACCCTAACCCCAACCCTAACCCTATACCTAACCCCAACCCTAACCCTAACCCTAACCCTAACCCCAACCCTAACCCTAACCCCAACCCCAACCCTAACCCTATACCTAACCCCAACCCTAACCCTAACCCTAACCCTAACCCTAACACTAACCCTAACCCCAACCCTAACCCTATACCTAACCCCAACCCTAACCCTAACCCCAACCCTAACCCTAACCCCAACACTAACCCTATACCTAACCCCAACCCTAAACCTAACCCTAACCCCAACCCTAACCCTAACCCTAACCCTAACCCTAACCCTAACCCCAACCCTAACCCTATACCTAACTCAACCCTAACCCTAACCCCAACCCTAACCCTAACCGTAACCCTAACCCTAACCCTAACCCCATCCCTAACCCTAACCCTAACCCTAACCCTAACCCTAACCCCAACCCTAACCCTAACCCTAACCCCAACCCTAACCCTAACCCTAACCCTAACACTTACCCTAACCCCATCCCTAACCCTATACCTAACTCAACCCTAACCCTAACCCCAACCCTAACCCTAACCCTAACCCTAACCCTAACCCCAAACCTAACCCTAACCCCAACCCTAACCCTAACCCTAACCCTATACCTAACTCAACCCTAACCCTAACCCCAACCCTAACCCTAACCCTAACCCTAACCCTATACCTAACCCCAACCCTAACCCTAACCCTAACCCTAACCCTAACCCTAACCCTAACCCTGACCCCAACCCTAACCCTATACCTAACCCCAACGCTAACCCTAACCCCAACCCTAACCCTAACCCCAACCCTAACCCTATACCTAACCCCAACCCTAACCCTAACCCCAACCCCAACCCTAACCCTATACCTAACCCCAACCCTAACCCTAACCCTAACCCTAACCCTAACCCTAACCCTAACCCCAACCCTAACCCTATACCTAACCCCAACCCTAACCCTAACCCTAACCCTAACCCCAACCCTAACCCTAACCCCAACCCCAACCCTAACCCTATACCTAACCCCAACCCTAACCCTAACCCTAACCCTAACACTAACCCTAACCCCAACCCTAACCCTATACCTAACCCCAACCCTAACCCTAACCCCAACCCTAACCCTAACCCCAACACTAACCCTATACCTAACCCCAACCCTAAACCTAACCCTAACCCCAACCCTAACCCTAACCCTAACCCTAACCCTAACCCCAACCCTAACCCTATACCTAACTCAACCCTAACCCTAACCCCAACCCTAACCCTAACCGTAACCCTAACCCTAACCCTAACCCCATCCCTAACCCTAACCCTAACCCTAACCCTAACCCTAACCCCAACCCTAACCCTAACCCCAACCCTAACCCTAACCCTAACCCTAACACTTACCCTAACCCCATCCCTAACCCTATACCTAACTCAACCCTAACCCTAACCCCAACCCTAACCCTAACCCTAACCCTAACCCTAACCCCAACCCTAACCCTAACCCCAA
>NC_139471.1:29665000-29667500 GCF_057233095.1 Heloderma suspectum | reverse complement strand
TAACCCTAATCCTAACCCCAACCCTAACCCTAACCCTAACCCTAACCCCAACCCTAACCCTAACCCCAACCCTAACCCTAACCCTAACCCTAACACTAACACTAACCCCAACCCCAACCCTAACCCTATACCTAACTCAACCCTAACCCTAACCCTAACCCTAACCCTAACCCTAACCCTAACACTAACCCTAACCCTATACCTAACCCCAACCCTAACCCTAACCCCAACCCTAACCCTATACCTAACCCCAACCCTAAACCTAACCCTAACCCCAACCCTAACCCTAACCCTAACCCTAACCCTAACTCTAACCCCAACCCTAACCCTATACCTAACTCAACCCTAACCCTAACCCCAACCCTAACCCTAACCGTAACCCTAACCCTAACCCTAACCCTAACCCTAACCCCAACCCTAACCCTAACCCTAACCCTAACCCTAACCCTAACCCCAACCCTAACCCTAACCCCAACCCTAACCCTAACCCTAACCCTAACACTAACCCTAACCCCAACCCTAAACCTATACCTAACTCAACCCTAACCCTAACCCCAACCCTAACCCTAACCCTAACCCTAACCATAACCCTAACCCTTACCCTAACCCTAACCCTAACCCTAACCCCAACCCTAACCCTAACCCTAACCCTAACCCTAACCCTAACCCCAACCCTAACCCTATACCTAACTCAACCCTATCCCTAACCCCAACCCTAACCCCAACCCTAACCCTAACCCTAACCCTAACCCTAACCCTATACCTAACCCCAACCCTAACCCTAACCCTAACCCTAACCCTAACCCTAACCCTAACACTAACACTAACACTAACCCTAACCCTATACCTAACCCCAACCCTAACCCTAACCCTAACCTTAACCCCAACCCTAACCCTAACCCCAACCCCAACCCTAACCGTATACCTAACCCCAACCCTAACCCTAACCCTAACCCTAACCCTAACCCTAACCCCAACCCTAACCCTATACCTAACCCCAACCCTAACCCTAACCCTAACCCTAACCCCAACCCTAACCCTAACCCCAACCCCAACCCTAACCCTATACCTAACCCCAACCCTAACCCTAACCCTAACCCTAACCCTAACCCTAACACTAACCCTAACCCCAACCCTAACCCTATACCTAACCCCAACCCTAACCCTAACCCCAACCCTAACCCTAACCCCAACACTAACCCTATACCTAACCCCAACCCTAAACCTAACCCTAACCCCAACCCTAACCCTAACCCTAACCCTAACCCTAACCCTAACCCCAACCCTAACCCTATACCTAACTCAACCCTAACCCTAACCCCAACCCTAACCCTAACCGTAACCCTAACCCTAACCCTAACCCCATCCCTAACCCTAACCCTAACCCTAACCCTAACCCTAACCCCAACCCTAACCCTAACCCCAACCCTAACCCTAACCCTAACCCTAACACTTACCCTAACCCCATCCCTAACCCTATACCTAACTCAACCCTAACCCTAACCCCAACCCTAACCCTAACCCTAACCCTAACCCTAACCCCAAACCTAACCCTAACCCCAACCCTAACCCTAACCCTAACCCTATACCTAACTCAACCCTAACCCTAACCCCAACCCTAACCCTAACCCTAACCCTAACCCTATACCTAACCCCAACCCTAACCCTAACCCTAACCCTAACCCTAACCCTAACCCTAACCCTGACCCCAACCCTAACCCTATACCTAACCCCAACGCTAACCCTAACCCCAACCCTAACCCTAACCCCAACCCTAACCCTATACCTAACCCCAACCCTAACCCTAACCCCAACCCCAACCCTAACCCTATACCTAACCCCAACCCTAACCCTAACCCTAACCCTAACCCTAACCCTAACCCTAACCCCAACCCTAACCCTATACCTAACCCCAACCCTAACCCTAACCCTAACCCTAACCCCAACCCTAACCCTAACCCCAACCCCAACCCTAACCCTATACCTAACCCCAACCCTAACCCTAACCCTAACCCTAACACTAACCCTAACCCCAACCCTAACCCTATACCTAACCCCAACCCTAACCCTAACCCCAACCCTAACCCTAACCCCAACACTAACCCTATACCTAACCCCAACCCTAAACCTAACCCTAACCCCAACCCTAACCCTAACCCTAACCCTAACCCTAACCCTAACCCCAACCCTAACCCTATACCTAACTCAACCCTAACCCTAACCCCAACCCTAACCCTAACCGTAACCCTAACCCTAACCCTAACCCCATCCCTAACCCTAACCCTAACCCTAACCCTAACCCTAACCCCAACCCTAACCCTAACCCCAACCCTAACCCTAACCCTAACCCTAACACTTACCCTAACCCCATCCCTAACCCTATACCTAACTCAACCCTAACCCTAACCCCAACCCTAACCCTAACCCTAACCCTAACCCTAACCCCAACCCTAACCCTAACCCCAACCCTAACCCTAACCCTAACCCTATACCTAACTCA
>NC_139471.1:29655000-29657500 GCF_057233095.1 Heloderma suspectum | reverse complement strand
CCTAACCCCAACCCTAACCCTATACCTAACCCCAACCCTAACCCTAACCGCAACCCTAACCCTAACCCCAACCCTAACCCTATACCTAACCCCAACCCTAAACCTAACCCTAACCCCAACCCTAACCCTAACCCTAACCCTAACCCTAACCCTAACCCTAACCCTAACCCTAACCCCAACCCTAACCCTATACCTAACTCAACCCTAACCCTAACCCCAACCCTAACCCTAACCGTAACCCTAACCCTAACCCTAACCCTAACCCCAACCCTAACCCTAACCCTAACCCTAACCCTAACCCTAACCCTAACCCCAACCCTAACCCTAACCCCAACCCTAACCCTAACCCTAACCCTAACACTAACCCTAACCCCAACCCTAAGCCTATACCTAACTCAACCCTAACCCTAACCCCAACCCTAACCCTAACCCTAACCCTAACCCTAACCCCAACCCTAACCCTAACCCTAACCCTAACCCTAACCCTAACCCTAACACTATCCCTAACCCTAACCCTAACCCTAACCCTAACCCTAACCCCACCCTAACCCTAACCCTAACCCTATACCTAACTCAACCCTAACCCTAACCCCAACCCTAACCCTAACCCTAACCCTAACCCTAACCCCAACCCTAAACCTAACCCCAACCCTAACCCTAACCCTAACCCTATACCTAACTCAACCCTAACCCTAACCCCAACCCTAACCCTAACCCTAACCCTAACCCTAACCCTAACCCTAACCCCAACCCTAACCCTATACCTAACTCAACCCTAACCCTAACCCGAACCCGAACCCTAACCCTAACCCTAACCCCAACCCTAACCCTATACCTAACTCAACCCTAACACTAACCCTAACCCTAACCCTAAACCTAACCCTAACCCTAACCCTAACCCTAACCCTAACCCTAACCCTAACCCTAACCCTAACCCTAACCCTATACCTAACTCAACCCTAACCCTAACCCCAAACCTAACCCTAACCCTAACCCTAACCCTAACCCTATACCTAACACCAACCCTAACCCTAACCCTAACCCTAACCCTAACCCTATACCTAACTTAACCCTAACCATAACCCCAACCCCAACCCTAACCCTAACCCCAACCCTAACCCTAACCCTAACCCTAACCCTAACCCTATACCTAACTCAACACTAACCCTAACCCCAACCCTAACCCTAACCCTAACCCTAACCCTAACCCTAACCCCAACCCTAACCCTAACCCTAACCCTAACCCCAAACCTAACCCTATACCTAACTCAACCCTAACCCTAACCCTAACCCCAACCCTAACCCTAACCCCAACCCTAACCCTAACCCTAACCCTATACCTAATTCAACCCTAACCCTAACCCCAACCCTAACCCTAACCCTAACCCTAACCCTAACCCTAACCCCAACCCTAACCCTAACCCCAACCCTAACCCTAACCCTAACCCTAACCCTATACCTAACTCAACCCTAACCCTAACCCCAACCCTAACCCTAACCCTAACCCTAACCCTATCCCTAACCCCAACCCTAACCCTATACCTAACTCAACCCTAACCCTAACCCTAACCCTAACCCCAAACCTAACCCTATACCTAACTCAACCCTAACCCTAACCCTAACCCTAACCCTAACCCCAACCCTAACCCTAACCCTAACCCTAACCCCAACCCTAACCCTAACCCCAACCTTAACCCTATACATAACTCAACCCTAACCCTAACCCTAACCCTAACCCTAACCATAACCCTAACCCTAACCCCAACCCTAACCCTATACCTAACTCAACCCTAACCCTAACCCTAACCCTAACCCTAACCCTAACCCTATACCTAACTCAACCCTAACCCTAACCCCAACCCTAACCCTAACTCAACCCTAACCCTAACCCTAACCCTCACCCTAACACTAACCCTAACCCTAACCCTAACCCTAACCCTAACCCCAACCCTAACCCTATACCTAACTCAACCCTAACCCTAACCCTAACCCTAACCCTAACCCTAACCCCAACCCTAACCCTATACCTAACCCCAACCCTAACCCTAACCCTAACCCTAACCCCAACCCTAACCCTAACCCCAACCCCAACCCTAACCCTATACCTAACCCCAACCCTAACCCTAACCCTAACCCTAACCCTAACACTAACCCTAACCCCAACCCTAAACCTATACCTAACCCCAACCCTAACCCTAACCCCAACCCTAACCCTAACCCCAACACTAACCCTATACCTAACCCCAACCCTAAACCTAACCCTAACCCCAACCCTAACCCTAACCCTAACCCTAACCCTAACCCTAACCCCAACCCTAACCCTATACCTAACTCAACCCTAACCCTAACCCCAACCCTAACCCTAACCGTAACCCTAACCCTAACCCTAACCCCAACCCTAATCCTAACCCTAACCCTAACCCTAACCCTAACCCCAACCCTAACCCTAACCCCAACCCTAACCCTAACCCTAACCCTAACACTTACCCTAACCCCAACC
>NC_139471.1:29647500-29650000 GCF_057233095.1 Heloderma suspectum | reverse complement strand
CCTAACCCTATACCTAACCCCAACCCTAACCCTAACCCTAACCCTAACCCTAACCCTAACCCTAACCCTAACCCTAACCCTGACCCCAACCCTAACCCTATACCTAACCCCAACCCTAACCCTAACCCCAACCCTAACCCTAACCCCAACCCTAACCCTATACCTAACCCCAACCCTAAACCTAACCCTAACCCCAACCCTAACCCTAACCCTAACCCTAACCCTAACCCTAACCCTAACCCCAACCCTAACCCTATTCCTAACTCAACCCTAACCCTAACCCCAACCCTAACCCTAACCGTAACCCTAACCCTAACCCTAACCCTAATCCTAACCCCAACCCCAACCCTAACCCTAACCCTAACCCCAACCCTAACCCTAACCCCAACCCTAACCCTAACCCTAACCCTAACACTAACACTAACCCCAACCCCAACCCTAACCCTATACCTAACTCAACCCTAACCCTAACCCTAACCCTAACCCTAACCCTAACCCTAACCCTAACACTAACCCTAACCCTAACCCTATACCTAACCCCAACCCTAACCCTAACCCCAACCCTAACCCTATACCTAACCCCAACCCTAAACCTAACCCTAACCCCAACCCTAACCCTAACCCTAACCCTAACCCTAACCCTAACCCTAACCCCAACCCTAACCCTATACCTAACTCAACCCTAACCCTAACCCCAACCCTAACCCTAACCGTAACCCTAACCCTAACCCTAACCCTAACCCTAACCCTAACCCCAACCCTAACCCTAACCCTAACCCTAACCCTAACCCTAACCCTAACCCCAACCCTAACCCTAACCCCAACCCTAACCCTAACCCTAACCCTAACACTAACCCTAACCCCAACCCTAAACCTATACCTAACTCAACCCTAACCCTAACCCCAACCCTAACCCTAACCCTAACCCTAACCCTAACCATAACCCTAACCCTTACCCTAACCCTAACCCTAACCCTAACCCCAACCCTAACCCTAACCCTAACCCTATACCTAACTCAACCCTAACACTAACCCCAACCCTAACCCTAACCCTAACCCTAACCCTAACCCTAACCCTAACCCCAACCCTAACCCTAACCCCAACCCTAACCCTAACCCTAACCCTAACCCTAACCCTAACCCCAACCCTAACCCTATACCTAACTCAACCCTATCCCTAACCCCAACCCTAACCCCAACCCTAACCCTAACCCTAACCCTAACCCTAACCCTATACCTAACCCCAACCCTAACCCTAACCCTAACCCTAACCCTAACCCTAACCCTAACCCTAACACTAACACTAACCCTAACCCTATACCTAACCCCAACCCTAACCCTAACCCTAACCTTAACCCCAACCCTAACCCTAACCCCAACCCCAACCCTAACCCTATACCTAACCCCAACCCTAACCCTAACCCTAACCCTAACCCTAACCCCAACCCTAACCCTATACCTAACCCCAACCCTAACCCTAACCCTAACCCTAACCCCAACCCTAACCCTAACCCCAACCCCAACCCTAACCCTATACCTAACCCCAACCCTAACCCTAACCCTAACCCTAACCCTAACACTAACCCTAACCCCAACCCTAACCCTATACCTAACCCCAACCCTAACCCTAACCCCAACCCTAACCCTAACCCCAACACTAACCCTATACCTAACCCCAACCCTAAACCTAACACTAACCCCAACCCTAACCCTAACCCTAACCCTAACCCTAACCCTAACCCTAACCCCAACCCTAACCCTATACCTAACTCAACCCTAACCCTAACCCCAACCCTAACCCTAACCGTAACCCTAACCCTAACCCTAACCCCATCCCTAACCCTAACCCTAACCCTAACCCCAACCCTAACCCTAACCCCAACCCTAACCCTAACCCTAACCCTAACACTTACCCTAACCCCATCCCTAACCCTATACCTAACTCAACCCTAACCCTAACCCCAACCCTAACCCTAACCCTAACCCTAACCCTAACCCCAAACCTAACCCTAACCCCAACCCTAACCCTAACCCTAACCCTATACCTAACTCAACCCTAACCCTAACCCCAACCCTAACCCTAACCCTAACCCTAACCCTATACCTAACCCCAACCCTAACCCTAACCCTAACCCTAACCCTAACCCTAACCCTAACCCTGACCCCAACCCTAACCCTATACCTAACCCCAACCCTAACCCTAACCCCAACCCTAACCCTAACCCCAACCCTAACCCTATACCTAACCCCAACCCTAAACCTAACCCTAACCCCAACCCTAACCCTAACCCTAACCCTAACCCTAACCCTAACCCCAACCCTAACCCTATTCCTAACTCAACCCTAACCCTAACCCCAACCCTAACCCTAACCGTAACCCTAACCCTAACCCTAACCCTAACCCTAACCCCAACCCTAACCCTAACCCTAACCCTAACCCCAACCCTAACCCTAACCCCAACCCTAACCCTAACCCTAACCCTAACACTAACACTAACCC
>NC_139471.1:29605000-29607500 GCF_057233095.1 Heloderma suspectum | reverse complement strand
AACCCTAACCCTAACCCTAACCCTAACACTAACACTAACCCCAACCCCAACCCTAACCCTATACCTAACTCAACCCTAACCCTAACCCTAACCCTAACCCTAACCCTAACCCTAACACTAACCCTAACCCTATACCTAACCCCAACCCTAACCCTAACCCCAACCCTAACCCTATACCTAACCCCAACCCTAAACCTAACCCTAACCCCAACCCTAACCCTAACCCTAACCCTAACCCTAACCCTAACCCCAACCCTAACCCTATACCTAACTCAACCCTAACCCTAACCCCAACCCTAACCCTAACCGTAACCCTAACCCTAACCCTAACCCTAACCCTAACCCTAACCCCAACCCTAACCCTAACCCTAACCCTAACCCTAACCCTAACCCTAACCCCAACCCTAACCCTAACCCCAACCCTAACCCTAACCCTAACCCTAACACTAACCCTAACCCCAACCCTAAACCTATACCTAACTCAACCCTAACCCTAACCCCAACCCTAACACTAACCCTAACCCTAACCCTAACCCTAACCCTAACCCTTACCCTAACCCTAACCCTAACCCTAACCCCAACCCTAACCCTAACCCTAACCCTATACCTAACTCAACCCTAACACTAACCCCAACCCTAACCCTAACCCTAACCCTAACCCTAACCCCAACCCTAACCCTAACCCCAACCCTAACCCTAACCCTAACCCTAACCCTAACCCTAACCCTAACCCCAACCCTAACCCTATACCTAACTCAACCCTATCCCTAACCCCAACCCTAACCCCAACCCTAACCCTAACCCTAACCCTAACCCTAACCCTATACCTAACCCCAACCCTAACCCTAACCCTAACCCTAACCCTAACCCTAACCCTAACCCTATACCTAACCCCAACCCTAACCCTAACCCTAACCTTAACCCCAACCCTAACCCTAACCCCAACCCCAACCCTAACCCTATACCTAACCCCAACCCTAACCCTAACCCTAACCCTAACCCTAACCCCAACCCTAACCCTATACCTAACCCCAACCCTAACCCTAACCCTAACCCTAACCCCAACCCTAACCCTAACCCCAACCCCAACCCTAACCCTATACCTAACCCCAACCCTAACCCTAACCCTAACCCTAACCCTAACCCTAACACTAACCCTAACCCCAACCCTAACCCTATACCTAACCCCAACCCTAACCCTAACCCCAACCCTAACCCTAACCCCAACACTAACCCTATACCTAACCCCAACCCTAAACCTAACCCTAACCCCAACCCTAACCCTAACCCTAACCCTAACCCTAACCCTAACCCCAACCCTAACCCTATACCTAACTCAACCCTAACCCTAACCCCAACCCTAACCCTAACCGTAACCCTAACCCTAACCCTAACCCCATCCCTAACCCTAACCCTTACCCTAACCCTAACCCTAACCCCAACCCTAACCCTAACCCCAACCCTAACCCTAACCCTAACCCTAACACTTACCCTAACCCCATCCCTAACCCTATACCTAACTCAACCCTAACCCTAACCCCAACCCTAACCCTAACCCTAACCCTAACCCTAACCCTAACCCCAAACCTAACCCTAACCCCAACCCTAACCCTAACCCTAACCCTATACCTAACTCAACCCTAACCCTAACCCCAACCCTAACCCTAACCCTAACCCTAACCCTATACCTAACCCCAACCCTAACCCTAACCCTAACCCTAACCCTAACCCTAACCCTAACCCTGACCCCAACCCTAACCCTATACCTAACCCCAACCCTAACCCTAACCCCAACCCTAACCCTAACCCCAACCCTAACCCTATACCTAACCCCAACCCTAAACCTAACCCTAACCCCAACCCTAACCCTAACCCTAACCCTAACCCTAACCCTAACCCTAACCCCAACCCTAACCCTATTCCTAACTCATCCCTAACCCTAACCCCAACCCTAACCCTAACCGTAACCCTAACCCTAACCCTAACCCTAACCCTAACCCCAACCCTAACCCTAACCCTAACCCTAACCCCAACCCTAACCCTAACCCCAACCCTAACCCTAACCCTAACCCTAACACTAACACTAACCCCAACCCCAACCCTAACCCTATACCTAACTCAACCCTAACCCTAACCCTAACCCTAACCCTAACCCTAACACTAACCCTAACCCTATACCTAACCCCAACCCTAACCCTAACCCCAACCCTAACCCTATACCTAACCCCAACCCTAAACCTAACCCTAACCCCAACCCTAACCCTAACCCTAACCCTAACCCTAACCCCAACCCTAACCCTATACCTAACTCAACCCTAACCCTAACCCCAACCCTAACCCTAACCGTAACCCTAACCCTAACCCTAACCCTAACCCCAACCCTAACCCTAACCCTAACCCTAACCCTAACCCTAACCCCAACCCTAACCCTAACCCCAACCCTAACCCTAACCCTAACACTAACCCTAACCCCAACCCTAAACCTATACCTAACTCAACC
>NC_139471.1:29577500-29580000 GCF_057233095.1 Heloderma suspectum | reverse complement strand
TAACACTAACACTAACCCTGTACCTAACCCCAACCCTAACCCTAACCCTAACCTTAACCCCAACCCTAACCCTAACCCCAACCCCAACCCTAACCCTATACCTAACCCCAACCCTAACCCTAACCCTAACCCTAACCCTAACCCTAACCCCAACCCTAACCCTATACCTAACCCCAACCCTAACCCTAACCCTAACCCTAACCCCAACCCTAACCCTAACCCCAACCCCAACCCTAACCCTATACCTAACCCCAACCCTAACCCTAACCCTAACCCTAACCCTAACACTAACCCTAACCCCAACCCTAACCCTATACCTAACCCCAACCCTAACCCTAACCCCAACCCTAACCCTAACCCCAACACTAACCCTATACCTAACCCCAACCCTAAACCTAACCCTAACCCCAACCCTAACCCTAACCCTAACCCTAACCCTAACCCTAACCCCAACCCTAACCCTATACCTAAGTCAACCCTAACCCTAACCCCAACCCTAACCCTAACCGTAACCCTAACCCTAACCCTAACCCCATCCCTAACCCTAACACTAACCCTAACCCTAACCCCAACCCTAACCCTAACCCCAACCCTAACCCTAACCCTAACCCTAACACTTACCCTAACCCCATCCCTAACCCTATACCTAACTCAACCCTAACCCTAACCCCAACCCTAACCCTAACCCTAACCCTAACCCTAACCCCAACCCTAACCCTAACCCCAACCCCAACCCTAACCCTAACCCTAACCCTATACCTAACTCAACCCTAACCCTAACCCCAACCCTAACCCTAACCCTATACCTAACCCCAACCCTAACCCTAACCCTAACCCTAACCCTAACCCTAACCCTAACCCTGACCCCAACCCTAACCCTATACCTAACCCCAACCCTAACCCTAACCCCAACCCTAACCCTAACCCCAACCCTAACCCTATACCTAACCCCAACCCTAAACCTAACCCTAACCCCAACCCTAACCCTAACCCTAACCCTAACCCTAACCCTAACCCTAACCCCAACCCTAACCCTATTCCTAACTCAACCCTAACCCTAACCCCAACCCTAACCCTAACCGTAACCCTAACCCTAACCCTAACCCTAATCCTAACCCCAACCCTAACCCTAACCCTAACCCTAACCCCAACCCTAACCCTAACCCCAACCCTAACCCTAACCCTAACCCTAACACTAACACTAACCCCAACCCCAACCCTAACCCTATACCTAACTCAACCCTAACCCTAACCCTAACCCTAACCCTAACCCTAACCCTAACACTAACCCTAACCCTATACCTAACCCCAACCCTAACCCTAACCCCAACCCTAACCCTATACCTAACCCCAACCCTAAACCTAACCCTAACCCCAACCCTAACCCTAACCCTAACCCTAACCCTAACCCTAACCCTAACCCTAACCCCAACCCTAACCCTATACCTAACTCAACCCTAACCCTAACCCCAACCCTAACCCTAACCGTAACCCTAACCCTAACCCTAACCCTAACCCTAACCCCAACCCTAACCCTAACCCTAACCCTAACCCTAACCCTAACCCTAACCCCAACCCTAACCCTAACCCCAACCCTAACCCTAACCCTAACCCTAACACTAACCCTAACCCCAACCCTAAACCTATACCTAACTCAACCCTAACCCTAACCCCAACCCTAACCCTAACCCTAACCCTAACCCTAACCCTAACCCTTACCCTAACCCTAACCCTAACCCTAACCCCAACCCTAACCCTAACCCTAACCCTATACCTAACTCAACCCTAACACTAACCCCAACCCTAACCCTAACCCTAACCCTAACCCTAACCCTAACCCCAACCCTAACCCTAACCCCAACCCTAACCCTAACCCTAACCCTAACCCTAACCCTAACCCTAACCCTAACCCCAACCCTAACCCTATACCTAACTCAACCCTATCCCTAACCCCAACCCTAACCCCAACCCTAACCCTAACCCTAACCCTAACCCTAACCCTATACCTAACCCCAACCCTAACCCTAACCCTAACCCTAACCCTAACCCTAACCCTAACCCTAAGACTAACCCTAACCCTATACCTAACCCCAACCCTAACCCTAACCCTAACCTTAACCCCAACCCTAACCCTAACCCCAACCCCAACCCTAACCCTATACCTAACCCCAACCCTAACCCTAACCCTAACCCTAACCCTAACCCTAACCCCAACCCTAACCCTATACCTAACCCCAACCCTAACCCTAACCCTAACCCTAACCCCAACCCTAACCCT
Source organism: Heloderma suspectum (assembly GCF_057233095.1). NCBI lineage: Eukaryota > Metazoa > Chordata > Lepidosauria > Squamata > Helodermatidae > Heloderma > Heloderma suspectum. The sequence goes on along the minus strand of NC_139471.1, from coordinate 29,577,722 downwards.
AACCCCAACCCCAACCCTAACCCTATACCTAACCCCAACCCTAACCCTAACCCTAACCCTAACCCTAACACTAACCCTAACCCCAACCCTAACCCTATACCTAACCCCAACCCTAACCCTAACCCCAACCCTAACCCTAACCCCAACACTAACCCTATACCTAACCCCAACCCTAAACCTAACCCTAACCCCAACCCTAACCCTAACCCTAACCCTAACCCT
>NC_139471.1:29547500-29552500 GCF_057233095.1 Heloderma suspectum | reverse complement strand
ACCCTAACACTTACCCTAACCCCAACCCTAACCCTATACCTAACTCAACCCTAACCCTAACCCCAACCCTAACCCTAACCCTAACCCTAACCCCAACCCTAACCCTAACCCCAACCCTAACCCTAACCCTAACCCTATACCTAACTCAACCCTAACCCTAACCCCAACCCTAACCCTAACCCTAACCCTAACCCTATTCCTAACCCCAACCCTAACCCTAACCCTAACCCTAACCCTAACCCTAACCCTAACACTAACCCTAACCCTATACCTAACCCCAACCCTAACCCTAACCCTAACCCTAACCCCAACCCTAACCCTAACCCCAACCCCAACCCTAACCCTATACCTAACCCCAACCCTAACCCTAACCCTAACCCTAACCCTAACCCTAACCCCAACCCTAACCCTATACCTAACCCCAAACCTAACCCTAACCCTAACCCTAACCCCAACCCTAACCCTAACCCCAACCCCAACCCTAACCCTATACCTAACCCCAACCCTAACCCTAACCCTAACCCTAACCCTAACCCTAACCCCAACCCTAACCCTATACCTAACCCCAACCCTAACCCTAACCCCAACCCTAACCCTAACCCCAACACTAACCCTATACCTAACCCCAACCCTAAACCTAACCCTAACCCCAACCCTAACCCTAACCCTAACCCTAACCCTAACCCTAACCCCAACCCTAACCCTATACCTAACTCAACCCTAACCCTAACCCCAACCCTAAACCTAACCGTAACCCTAACCCTAACCCTAACCCCAACCCTAACCCTAACCCTAACCCTAACCCTAACCCTAACCCCAACCCTAACCCTAACCCCAACCCTAACCCTAACCCTAACCCTAACACTTACCCTAACCCCAACCCTAACCCTATACCTAACTCAACCCTAACCCTAACCCCAACCCTAACCCTAACCCTAACCCTAACCCTATACCTAACCCCAACCCTAACCCTAACCCTAACCCTAACCCTAACACTAACACTAACACTAACCCTATACCTAACCCCAACCCTAACCCTAACCCTAACCTTAACCCCAACCCTAACCCTAACCCCAACCCCAACCCTAACCCTATACCTAACCCCAACCCTAACCCTAACCCTAACCCTAACCCTAACCCTAACCCCAACCCTAACCCTATACCTAACCCCAACCCTAACCCTAACCCTAACCCTAACCCCAACCCTAACCCTAACCCCAACCCCAACCCTAACCCTATACCTAACCCCAACCCTAACCCTAACCCTAACCCTAACCCTAACACTAACCCTAACCCCAACCCTAACCCTATACCTAACCCCAACCCTAACCCTAACCCCAACCCTAACCCTAACCCCAACACTAACCCTATACCTAACCCCAACCCTAAACCTAACCCTAACCCCAACCCTAACCCTAACCCTAACCCTAACCCTAACCCTAACCCTAACCCCAACCCTAACCCTATACCTAAGTCAACCCTAACCCTAACCCCAACCCTAACCCTAACCATAACCCTAACCCTAACCCTAACCCCATCCCTAACCCTAACCCTAACCCTAACCCTAACCCCAACCCTAACCCTAACCCCAACCCTAACCCTAACCCTAACCCTAACACTTACCCTAACCCCATCCCTAACCCTATACCTAACTCAACCCTAACCCTAACCCCAACCCTAACCCTAACCCTAACCCTAACCCTAACCCCAACCCTAACCCTAACCCCAACCCCAACCCTAACCCTAACCCTAACCCTAACCCTATACCTAACTCAACCCTAACCCTAACCCCAACCCTAACCCTAACCCTATACCTAACCCCAACCCTAACCCTAACCCTAACCCTAACCCTAACCCTAACCCTAACCCTGACCCCAACCCTAACCCTATACCTAACCCCAACCCTAACCCTAACCCCAACCCTAACCCTAACCCCAACCCTAACCCTATACCTAACCCCAACCCTAAACCTAACCCTAACCCCAACCCTAACCCTAACCCTAACCCTAACCCTAACCCCAACCCTAACCCTATTCCTAACTCAACCCTAACCCTAACCCCAACCCTAACCCTAACCGTAACCCTAACCCTAACCCTAACCCTAATCCTAACCCCAACCCTAACCCTAACCCTAACCCTAACCCCAACCCTAACCCTAACCCCAACCCTAACCCTAACCCTGACCCTAACACTAACACTAACCCCAACCCCAACCCTAACCCTATACCTAACTCAACCCTAACCCTAACCCTAACCCTAACCCTAACCCTAACCCTAACACTAACCCTAACCCTATACCTAACCCCAACCCTAACCCTAACCCCAACCCTAACCCTATACCTAACCCCAACCCTAAACCTAACCCTAACCCCAACCCTAACCCTAACCCTAACCCTAACCCTAACCCTAACCCTAACCCCAACCCTAACCCTATACCTAACTCAACCCTAACCCTAACCCCAACCCTAACCCTAACCGTAACCCTAACCCTAACCCTAACCCTAACCCTAACCCTAACCCCAACCCTAACCCTAACCCTAACCCTAACCCTAACCCTAACCCTAACCCCAACCCTAACCCTAACCCCAACCCTAACCCTAACCCTAACCCTAACACTAACCCTAACCCCAACCCTAAACCTATACCTAACTCAACCCTAACCCTAACCCCAACCCTAACACTAACCCTAACCCTAACCCTAACCCTAACCCTAACCCTTACCCTAACCCTAACCCTAACCCTAACCCCAACCCTAACCCTAACCCTAACCCTATACCTAACTCAACCCTAACACTAACCCCAACCCTAACCCTAACCCTAACCCTAACCCTAACCCTAACCCCAACCCTAACCCTAACCCCAACCCTAACCCTAACCCTAACCCTAACCCTAACCCTAACCCTAACCCCAACCCTAACCCTATACCTAACTCAACCCTATCCCTAACCCCAACCCTAACCCCAACCCTAACCCTAACCCTAACCCTAACCCTAACCCTATACCTAACCCCAACCCTAACCCTAACCCTAACCCTAACCCTAACCCTAACCCTAACCCTATACCTAACCCCAACCCTAACCCTAACCCTAACCTTAACCCCAACCCTAACCCTAACCCCAACCCCAACCCTAACCCTATACCTAACCCCAACCCTAACCCTAACCCTAACCCTAACCCTAACCCCAACCCTAACCCTATACCTAACCCCAACCCTAACCCTAACCCTAACCCTAACCCCAACCCTAACCCTAACCCCAACCCCAACCCTAACCCTATACCTAACCCCAACCCTAACCCTAACCCTAACCCTAACCCTAACCCTAACACTAACCCTAACCCCAACCCTAACCCTATACCTAACCCCAACCCTAACCCTAACCCCAACCCTAACCCTAACCCCAACACTAACCCTATACCTAACCCCAACCCTAAACCTAACCCTAACCCCAACCCTAACCCTAACCCTAACCCTAACCCTAACCCTAACCCCAACCCTAACCCTATACCTAACTCAACCCTAACCCTAACCCCAACCCTAACCCTAACCGTAACCCTAACCCTAACCCTAACCCCATCCCTAACCCTAACCCTAACCCTAACCCTAACCCTAACCCCAACCCTAACCCTAACCCCAACCCTAACCCTAACCCTAACCCTAACACTTACCCTAACCCCATCCCTAACCCTATACCTAACTCAACCCTAACCCTAACCCCAACCCTAACCCTAACCCTAACCCTAACCCTAACCCCAAACCTAACCCTAACCCCAACCCTAACCCTAACCCTAACCCTATACCTAACTCAACCCTAACCCTAACCCCAACCCTAACCCTAACCCTAACCCTAACCCTATACCTAACCCCAACCCTAACCCTAACCCTAACCCTAACCCTAACCCTAACCCTAACCCTAACCCTGACCCCAACCCTAACCCTATACCTAACCCCAACCCTAACTCTAACCCCAACCCTAACCCTAACCCCAACCCTAACCCTATACCTAACCCCAACCCTAAACCTAACCCTAACCCCAACCCTAACCCTAACCCTAACCCTAACCCTAACCCTAACCCTAACCCCAACCCTAACCCTATTCCTAACTCATCCCTAACCCTAACCCCAACCCTAACCCTAACCGTAACCCTAACCCTAACCCTAACCCTAACCCTAACCCCAACCCTAACCCTAACCCTAACCCTAACCCCAACCCTAACCCTAACCCCAACCCTAACCCTAACCCTAACCCTAACACTAACACTAACCCCAACCCCAACCCTAACCCTATACCTAACTCAACCCTAACCCTAACCCTAACCCTAACCCTAACCCTAACACTAACCCTAACCCTATACCTAACCCCAACCCTAACCCTAACCCCAACCCTAACCCTATACCTAACCCCAACCCTAAACCTAACCCTAACCCCAACCCTAACCCTAACCCTAACCCTAACCCTAACCCTAACCCCAACCCTAACCCTATACCTAACTCAACCCTAACCCTAACCCCAACCCTAACCCTAACCGTAACCCTAACCCTAACCCTAACCCTAACCCCAACCCTAACCCTAACCCTAACCCTAACCCTAACCCTAACCCCAACCCTAACCCTAACCCCAACCCTAACCCTAACCCTAACACTAACCCTAACCCCAACCCTAAACCTATACCTAACTCAACCCTAACCCTAACCCCAACCCTAACCCTAACCCTAACCCTAACCCTAACCCTAACCCTAACCCTTACCCTAACCCTAACCCTAACCCTAACCCCAACCCTAACCCTAACCCTAACCCTATACCTAACTCAACCCTAACACTAACCCCAACCCTAACCCTAACCCTAACCCTAACCCTAACCCCAACCCTAAGCCTAACCCCAACCCTAACCCTAACCCTAACCCTAACCCTAACCCTAACCCCAACCCTAACCCTATACCTAACTCAACCCTATCCCTAACCCCAACCCTAACCCTAACCCTAACCCTAACCCTAACCATA
>NC_139471.1:29530000-29535000 GCF_057233095.1 Heloderma suspectum | reverse complement strand
AACCCCAACCCTAACCCTAACCCCAACCCCAACCCTAACCCTATACCTAACCCCAACCCTAACCCTAACCCTAACCCTAACCCTAACCCTAACACTAACCCTAACCCCAACCCTAACCCTATACCTAACCCCAACCCTAACCCTAACCCCAACCCTAACCCTAACCCCAACACTAACCCTATACCTAACCCCAACCCTAAACCTAACCCTAACCCCAACCCTAACCCTAACCCTAACCCTAACCCTAACCCTAACCCCAACCCTAACCCTATACCTAACTCAACCCTAACCCTAACCCCAACCCTAACCCTAACCGTAACCCTAACCCTAACCCTAACCCCATCCCTAACCCTAACCCTAACCCTAACCCTAACCCTAACCCCAACCCTAACCCTAACCCCAACCCTAACCCTAACCCTAACCCTAACACTTACCCTAACCCCATCCCTAACCCTATACCTAACTCAACCCTAACCCTAACCCCAACCCTAACCCTAACCCTAACCCTAACCCTAACCCCAAACCTAACCCTAACCCCAACCCTAACCCTAACCCTAACCCTATACCTAACTCAACCCTAACCCTAACCCCAACCCTAACCCTAACCCTAACCCTAACCCTATACCTAACCCCAACCCTAACCCTAACCCTAACCCTAACCCTAACCCTAACCCTGACCCCAACCCTAACCCTATACCTAACCCCAACCCTAACCCTAACCCCAACCCTAACCCTAACCCCAACCCTAACCCTATACCTAACCCCAACCCTAAACCTAACCCTAACCCCAACCCTAACCCTAACCCTAACCCTAACCCTAACCCTAACCCCAACCCTAACCCTATTCCTAACTCAACCCTAACCCTAACCCCAACCCTAACCCTAACCGTAACCCTAACCCTAACCCTAACCCTAACCCTAACCCCAACCCTAACCCTAACCCTAACCCTAACCCCAACCCTAACCCTAACCCCAACCCTAACCCTAACCCTAACCCTAACACTAACACTAACCCCAACCCCAACCCTAACCCTATACCTAACTCAACCCTAACCCTAACCCTAACCCTAACCCTAACACTAACCCTAACCCTATACCTAACCCCAACCCTAACCCTAACCCCAACCCTAACCCTATACCTAACCCCAACCCTAAACCTAACCCTAACCCCAACCCTAACCCTAACCCTAACCCTAACCCTAACCCTAACCCCAACCCTAACCCTATACCTAACTCAACCCTAACCCTAACCCCAACCCTAACCCTAACCGTAACCCTAACCCTAACCCTAACCCTAACCCCAACCCTAACCCTAACCCTAACCCTAACCCTAACCCTAACCCCAACCCTAACCCTAACCCCAACCCTAACCCTAACCCTAACCCTAACACTAACCCTAACCCCAACCCTAAACCTATACCTAACTCAACCCTAACCCTAACCCCAACCCTAACCCTAACCCTAACCCTAACCCTAACCCTAACCCTTACCCTAACCCTAACCCTAACCCTAACCCCAACCCTAACCCTAACCCTAACCCTATACCTAACTCAACCCTAACACTAACCCCAACCCTAACCCTAACCCTAACCCTAACCCTAACCCTAACCCCAACCCTAACCCTAACCCCAACCCTAACCCTAACCCTAACCCTAACCCTAACCCTAACCCCAACCCTAACCCTATACCTAACTCAACCCTATCCCTAACCCCAACCCTAACCCTAACCCTAACCCTAACCCTAACCATAACCCTAACCCTAACCCTAACCCTAACCCCAACCCTAACCCTAACCCCAACCCTAACCCTAACCCTAACCCTAACACTAACACTAACCCCAACCCCAACCCTAACCCTATACCTAACTCAACCCTAACCCTAACCCTAACCCTAACCCTAACCCTAACCCTAACACTAACCCTAACCCTATACCTAACCCCAACCCTAACCCTAACCCCAACCCTAACCCTATACCTAACCCCAACCCTAAACCTAACCCTAACCCCAACCCTAACCCTAACCCTAACCCTAACCCTAACCCCAACCCTAACCCTATACCTAACTCAACCCTAACCCTAACCCCAACCCTAACCCTAACCGTAACCCTAACCCTAACCCTAACCCTAACCCCAACCCTAACCCTAACCCTAACCCTAACCCTAACCCTAACCCCAACCCTAACCCTAACCCCAACCCTAACCCTAACCCTAACCCTAACACTAACCCTAACCCCAACCCTAAACCTATACCTAACTCAACCCTAACCCTAACCCCAACCCTAACCCTAACCCTAACCCTAACCCTAACCCCAACCCTAACCCTAACCCTAACCCTAACCCTAACCCTAACCCTAACCCTTACCCTAACCCTAACCCTAACCCTAACCCCAACCCTAACCCTAACCCTAACCCTATACCTAACTCAACCCTAACCCTAACCCCAACCCTAACCCTAACCCTAACCCTAACCCTAACCCTATACCTAACTCAACCCTAACCCTAACCCCAACCCTAACCCTAACCCTAACCCTAACCCTAACCCTAACCCCAACCCTAACCCTAACCCCAACCCTAACCCTAACCCTAACCTTAACCCTAACCCTATACCTAACTCAACCCTAACCCTAACCCCAACCCTAACCCTAACCCTAACCCTAACCCTATCCCTAACCCCAACCCTAACCCTATACCTAACTCAACCCTAACCCTAACCCTAACCCTAACCCTAACCCCAACCCTAACCCTATACCTAACTCAACCCTAACCCTAACCCTAACCCTAACCCTAACCCCAACCCTAACCCTAACCCTAACCCTAACCCTAACCCTAACCCTAACCCTAACCCCAACCTTAACCCTATACATAACTCAACCCTAACCCTAACCCTAACCCTAACCCTAACCCTAACCCTAACCCTAACCCCAACCCTAACCCTATACCTAACTCAACCCTAACCCTAACCCTAACCCTAACCCTATACCTAACTCAACCCTAACCCTAACCCCAACCCTAACCCTAACTCAACCCTAACCCTAACCCTAACCCTCACCCTAACACTAACCCTAACCCTAACCCTAACCCTAACCCCAACCCTAACCCTATACCTAACTCAACCCTAACCCTAACCCTAACACTAACCCTAACCCTAACCCTAACCCCAACCCTAACCCTAACCCTAACCCTAACCCTAACCCCAACCCTAACCCTAACCCTAACCCTAACCCTAACCCTATGCCTAACTCAACCCTAACCCTAACCCCAACCCTAACCCTAACCCCAACCCTAACCCTAACCCTAACCCTAACCCTAACCCTAACGCTAAACCCAACCCTAACCCTAACCCTAACCCTAACCCTAACCCCAACCCTAACCCTATACCTAACTCAACCCTAACCCTAACCCAAACCCTAACCCTAACCCTAACCCTAACCCTAACCCTAACCCTAACCCCAACCCTAACCCTATACCTAACTCAACCCTAACCCTAACCCTAACCCTAACCCTAACCCTAACCCCAACCCTAACCCTAACCCTAACCCTAACCCTAACCCTAACCCTAACCCCAACCCTAACCCTATACCTAACTCAACCCTATCCCTAACCCCAACCCTAACCCCAACCCTAACCCTAACCCTAACCCTAACCCTAACCCTATACCTAACCCCAACCCTAACCCTAACCCTAACCCTAACCCTAACCCTAACCCTAACCCTAACCCTATACCTAACCCCAACCCTAACCCTAACCCTAACCTTAACCCCAACCCTAACCCTAACCCCAACCCCAAACCTAACCCTATACCTAACCCCAACCCTAACCCTAACCCTAACCCTAACCCTAACCCCAACCCTAACCCTATACCTAACCCCAACCCTAACCCTAACCCTAACCCTAACCCCAACCCTAACCCTAACCCCAACCCCAACCCTAACCCTATACCTAACCCCAACCCTAACCCTAACCCTAACCCTAACCCTAACCCTAACACTAACCCTAACCCCAACCCTAACCCTATACCTAACCCCAACCCTAACCCTAACCCCAACCCTAACCCTAACCCCAACACTAACCCTATACCTAACCCCAACCCTAAACCTAACCCTAACCCCAACCCTAACCCTAACCCTAACCCTAACCCTAACCCTAACCCCAACCCTAACCCTATACCTAACTCAACCCTAACCCTAACCCCAACCCTAACCCTAACCGTAACCCTAACCCTAACCCTAACCCCATCCCTAACCCTAACCCTAACCCTAACCCTAACCCTAACCCCAACCCTAACCCTAACCCCAACCCTAACCCTAACCCTAACCCTAACACTTACCCTAACCCCATCCCTAACCCTATACCTAACTCAACCCTAACCCTAACCCCAACCCTAACCCTAACCCTAACCCTAACCCTAACCCCAAACCTAACCCTAACCCCAACCCTAACCCTAACCCTAACCCTATACCTAACTCAACCCTAACCCTAACCCCAACCCTAACCCTAACCCTAACCCTAACCCTATACCTAACCCCAACCCTAACCCTAACCCTAACCCTAACCCTAACCCTAACCCTGACCCCAACCCTAACCCTATACCTAACCCCAACCCTAACCCTAACCCCAACCCTAACCCTAACCCCAACCCTAACCCTATACCTAACCCCAACCCTAAACCTAACCCTAACCCCAACCCTAACCCTAACCCTAACCCTAACCCTAACCCTAACCCCAACCCTAACCCTATTCCTAACTCAACCCTAACCCTAACCCCAACCCTAACCCTAACCGTAACCCTAACCCTAACCCTAACCCTAACCCTAACCCCAACCCTAACCCTAACCCTAACCCTAACCCCAACCCTAACCCTAACCCCAACCCTAACCCTAACCCTAACCCTAACACTAACACTAACCCCAACCCCAACCCTAACCCTATACCTAACTCAACCCTAACCCTAACCCTAACCCTAACCCTAACACTAACCCTAACCCTATACCTAACCCCAAC
>NC_139471.1:29515000-29517500 GCF_057233095.1 Heloderma suspectum | reverse complement strand
CTAACCCTAACCCTAACCCCAACCCTAACCCTAACCCCAACCCTAACCCTAACCCTAACCCTAACACTTACCCTAACCCCAACCCTAACCCTATACCTAACTCAACCCTAACCCTAACCCCAACCCTAACCCTAACCCTAACCCTAACCCTAACCCTAACCCCAACCCTAACCCTAACCCCAACCCTAACCCTAACCCTAACCCTATACCTAACTCAACCCTAACCCTAACCCCAACCCTAACCCTAACCCTAACCCTAACCCTATTCCTAACCCCAACCCTAACCCTAACCCTAACCCTAACCCTAACCCTAACCCCAACCCTAACCCTATACCTAACTCAACCCTATCCCTAACCCCAACCCTAACCCTAACCCTAACCCTAACCCTAACCATAACCCTAACCCTAACCCTAACCCTAACCCCAACCCTAACCCTAACCCCAACCCTAACCCTAACCCTAACCCTAACACTAACACTAACCCCAACCCCAACCCTAACCCTATACCTAACTCAACCCTAACCCTAACCCTAACCCTAACCCTAACCCTAACCCTAACACTAACCCTAACCCTATACCTAACCCCAACCCTAACCCTAACCCCAACCCTAACCCTATACCTAACCCCAACCCTAAACCTAACCCTAACCCCAACCCTAACCCTAACCCTAACCCTAACCCTAACCCCAACCCTAACCCTATACCTAACTCAACCCTAACCCTAACCCCAACCCTAACCCTAACCGTAACCCTAACCCTAACCCTAACCCTAACCCCAACCCTAACCCTAACCCTAACCCTAACCCTAACCCTAACCCTAACCCTAACCCCAACCCTAACCCTAACCCCAACCCTAACCCTAACCCTAACCCTAACACTAACCCTAACCCCAACCCTAAACCTATACCTAACTCAACCCTAACCCTAACCCCAACCCTAACCCTAACCCTAACCCTAACCCTAACCCTAACCCCAACCCTAACCCTAACCCTAACCCTAACCCTAACCCTAACCCTAACCCTTACCCTAACCCTAACCCTAACCCTAACCCCAACCCTAACCCTAACCCTAACCCTATACCTAACTCAACCCTAACCCTAACCCCAACCCTAACCCTAACCCTAACCCTAACCCTAACCCTAACCCTAACCCCAACCCTAACCCTAACCCCAACCCCAACCCTAACCCTAACCCTAACCCTAACCCTAACCCTAACCCCAACCCTAACCCTATACCTAACTCAACCCTATCCCTAACCCCAACCCTAACCCTAACCCTAACCCTAACCCTATCCCTAACCCCAACCCTAACCCTATACCTAACTCAACCCTAACCCTAACCCTAACCCTAACCCTAACCCCAACCCTAACCCTATACCTAACTCAACCCTAACCCTAACCCTAACCCTAACCCTAACCCCAACCCCAACCCTAACCCTAACCCTAACCCTAACCCTAACCCTAACCCCAACCTTAACCCTATACATAACTCAACCCTAACCCTAACCCTAACCCTAACCCTAACCCTAACCCTAACCCCAACCCTAACCCTATACCTAACTCAACCCTAACCCTAACCCTAACCCTAACCCTAACCCTATACCTAACTCAACCCTAACCCTAACCCCAACCCTAACCCTAACTCAACCCTAACCCTAACCCTAACCCTCACCCTAACACTAACCCTAACCCTAACCCTAACCCTAACCCCAACCCTAACCCTATACCTAACTCAACCCTAACCCTAACCCTAACACTAACCCTAACCCTAACCCTAACCCCAACCCTAACCCTAACCCTAACCCTAACCCTAACCCCAACCCTAACCCTAACCCTAACCCTAACCCTAACCCTATGCCTAACTCAACCCTAACCCTAACCCCAACCCTAACCCTAACCCCAACCCTAACCCTAACCCTAACCCTAACCCTAACCCTAACGCTAAACCCAACCCTAACCCTAACCCTAACCCTAACCCTAACCCCAACCCTAACCCTATACCTAACTCAACCCTAACCCTAACCCAAACCCTAACCCTAACCCTAACCCTAACCCTAACCCTAACCCTAACCCTAACCCCAACCCTAACCCTATACCTAACTCAACCCTAACCCTAACCCTAACCCTAACCCTAACCGTAACCGTAACCCTAACCCTAACCCTAACCCCAACCCTAACCCTAACCCTAACCCTAACCCTAACCCTAACCCTAACCCCAACCCTAACCCTAACCCCAACCCTAACCCTAACCCTAACCCTAACACTTACCCTAACCCCAACCCTAACCCTATACCTAACTCAACCCTAACCCTAACCCCAACCCTAACCCTAACCCTAACCCTAACCCTAACCCTAACCCCAACCCTAACCCTAACCCCAACCCTAACCCTAACCCTAACCCTATACCTAACTCAACCCTAACCCTAACCCCAACCCTAACCCTAACCCTAACCCTAACCCTATTCCTAACCCCAACCCTAACCCTAACCCTAACCCTAACC
>NC_139471.1:29490000-29492500 GCF_057233095.1 Heloderma suspectum | reverse complement strand
ACCCTAACCCTAACCCCAACCCTAACCCTAACCCTAACCCTAACCCTAACCCTAACCCTAACCCCAACCCTAACCCTAACCCCAACCCTAACCCTAACCCTAACCCTAACACTTACCCTAACCCCAACCCTAACCCTATACCTAACTCAACCCTAACCCTAACCCCAACCCTAACCCTAACCCTAACCCTAACCCCAACCCTAACCCTAACCCCAACCCTAACCCTAACCCTAACCCTATACCTAACTCAACCCTAACCCTAACCCCAACCCTAACCCTAACCCTAACCCTAACCCTATTCCTAACCCCAACCCTAACCCTAACCCTAACCCTAACCCTAACCCTAACACTAACACTAACCCTAACCCTATACCTAACCCCAACCCTAACCCTAACCCTAACCCTAACCCCAACCCTAACCCTAACCCCAACCCCAACCCTAACCCTATACCTAACCCCAACCCTAACCCTAACCCTAACCCTAACCCTAACCCTAACCCCAACCCTAACCCTATACCTAACCCCAACCCTAACCCTAACCCTAACCCTAACCCCAACCCTAACCCTAACCCCAACCCGAACCCTAACCCTATACCTAACCCCAACCCTAACCCTAACCCTAACCCTAACCCTAACCCCAACCCTAACCCTATACCTAACCCCAACCCTAACCCTAACCCCAACCCTAACCCTAACCCCAACACTAACCCTATACCTAACCCCAACCCTAAACCTAACCCTAACCCCAACCCTAACCCTAACCCTAACCCTAACCCTAACCCTAACCCTAACCCCAACCCTAACCCTATACCTAACTCAACCCTAACCCTAACCCCAACCCTAAACCTAACCGTAACCCTAACCCTAACCCTAACCCCAACCCTAACCCTAACCCTAACCCTAACCCTAACCCTAACCCCAACCCTAACCCTAACCCCAACCCTAACCCTAACCCTAACCCTAACACTTACCCTAACCCCAACCCTAACCCTATACCTAACTCAACCCTAACCCTAACCCCAACCCTAACCCTAACCCTAACCCTAACCCTATACCTAACCCCAACCCTAACCCTAACCCTAACCCTAACCCTTACACTAACACTAACACTAACCCTGTACCTAACCCCAACCCTAACCCTAACCCTAACCTTAACCCCAACCCTAACCCTAACCCCAACCCCAACCCTAACCCTATACCTAACCCCAACCCTAACCCTAACCCTAACCCTAACCCTAACCCTAACCCCAACCCTAACCCTATACCTAACCCCAACCCTAACCCTAACCCTAACCCTAACCCCAACCCTAACCCTAACCCCAACCCCAACCCTAACCCTATACCTAACCCCAACCCTAACCCTAACCCTAACCCTAACCCTAACACTAACCCTAACCCCAACCCTAACCCTATACCTAACCCCAACCCTAACCCTAACCCCAACCCTAACCCTAACCCCAACACTAACCCTATACCTAACCCCAACCCTAAACCTAACCCTAACCCCAACCCTAACCCTAACCCTAACCCTAACCCTAACCCTAACCCCAACCCTAACCCTATACCTAAGTCAACCCTAACCCTAACCCCAACCCTAACCCTAACCGTAACCCTAACCCTAACCCTAACCCCATCCCTAACCCTAACCCTAACCCTAACCCTAACCCCAACCCTAACCCTAACCCCAACCCTAACCCTAACCCTAACCCTAACACTTACCCTAACCCCATCCCTAACCCTATACCTAACTCAACCCTAACCCTAACCCCAACCCTAACCCTAACCCTAACCCTAACCCTAACCCCAACCCTAACCCTAACCCCAACCCCAACCCTAACCCTAACCCTAACCCTATACCTAACTCAACCCTAACCCTAACCCCAACCCTAACCCTAACCCTATACCTAACCCCAACCCTAACCCTAACCCTAACCCTAACCCTAACCCTAACCCTGACCCCAACCCTAACCCTATACCTAACCCCAACCCTAACCCTAATCCCAACCCTAACCCTAACCCCAACCCTAACCCTATACCTAACCCCAACCCTAAACCTAACCCTAACCCCAACCCTAACCCTAACCCTAACCCTAACCCTAACCCTAACCCTAACCCCAACCCTAACCCTATTCCTAACTCAACCCTAACCCTAACCCCAACCCTAACCCTAACCGTAACCCTAACCCTAACCCTAACCCTAATCCTAACCCCAACCCTAACCCTAACCCTAACCCTAACCCCAACCCTAACCCTAACCCCAACCCTAACCCTAACCCTAACCCTAACACTAACACTAACCCCAACCCCAACCCTAACCCTATACCTAACTCAACCCTAACCCTAACCCTAACCCTAACCCTAACCCTAACCCTAACCCTAACACTAACCCTAACCCTATACCTAACCCCAACCCTAACCCTAACCCCAACCCTAACCCTATACCTAACCCCAACCCTAAACCTAACCCTAACCCCAACCCTAACCCTAACCCTAACCCTAA
>NC_139471.1:29477500-29480000 GCF_057233095.1 Heloderma suspectum | reverse complement strand
CCCTAACCCTAACCCTATACCTAACTTAACCCTAACCATAACCCCAACCCCAACCCTAACCCTAACCCCAACCCTAACCCTAACCCTAACCCTAACCCTATACCTAACTCAACACTAACCCTAACCCCAACCCTAACCCTAACCCTAACCCTAACCCTAACCCTAACCCCAACCCTAACCCTAACCCTAACCCTAACCCCAAACCTAACCCTATACCTAACTCAACCCTAACCCTAACCCTAACCCCAACCCTAACCCTAACCCCAACCCTAACCCTAACCCTAACCCTATACCTAATTCAACCCTAACCCTAACCCCAACCCTAACCCTAACCCTAACCCTAACCCTAACCCTAACCCCAACCCTAACCCTAACCCCAACCCTAACCCTAACCCTAACCCTAACCCTATACCTAACTCAACCCTAACCCTAACCCCAACCCTAACCCTAACCCTAACCCTAACCCTATCCCTAACCCCAACCCCAACCCTAACCCTATACCTAACTCAACCCTAACCCTAACCCTAACCCTAACCCCAACCCTAACCCTATACCTAACTCTACCCTAACCCTAACCCTAACCCTAACCCTAACCCTAACCCCAACCCTAACCCTAACCCTAACCCTAACCCCAACCCTAACCCTAACCCCAACCTTAACCCTATACATAACTCAACCCTAACCCTAACCCTAACCCTAACCCTAACCATAACCCTAACCCTAACCCCAACCCTAACCCTATACCTAACTCAACCCTAACCCTAACCCTAACCCTAACCCTAACCCTAACCCTATACCTAACTCAACCCTAACCCTAACCCCAACCCTAACCCTAACTCAACCCTAACCCTAACCCTAACCCTCACCCTAACACTAACCCTAACCCTAACCCTAACCCTAACCCCAACCCTAACCCTATACCTAACTCAACCCTAACCCTAACCCTAACCCTAACCCTAACCCTAACCCCAACCCTAACCCTATACCTAACCCCAACCCTAACCCTAACCCTAACCCTAACCCCAACCCTAACCCTAACCCCAACCCCAACCCTAACCCTATACCTAACCCCAACCCTAACCCTAACCCTAACCCTAACACTAACCCTAACCCCAACCCTAAACCTATACCTAACCCCAACCCTAACCCTAACCCCAACCCTAACCCTAACCCCAACACTAACCCTATACCTAACCCCAACCCTAAACCTAACCCTAACCCCAACCCTAACCCTAACCCTAACCCTAACCCTAACCCTAACCCCAACCCTAACCCTATACCTAACTCAACCCTAACCCTAACCCCAACCCTAACCCTAACCGTAACCCTAACCCTAACCCTAACCCCAACCCTAATCCTAACCCTAACCCTAACCCTAACCCCAACCCTAACCCTAACCCCAACCCTAACCCTAACCCTAACCCTAACACTTACCCTAACCCGAACCCTAACCCTATACCTAACTCAACCCTAACCCTAACCCCAACCCTAACCCTAACCCTAACCCTAACCCCAACCCTAACCCTAACCCCAACCCTAACCCTAACCCTAACCGTATACCTAACTCAACCCTAACCCTAACCCCAACCCTAACCCTAACCCTAACCCTAACCCTATACCTAACCCCAACCCTAACCCTAACCCTAACCCTAACCCTAACCCTGACCCCAACCCTAACCCTATACCTAACCCCAACCCTAACCCTAACCCCAACCCTAACCCTAACCCCAACCCTAACCCTATACCTAACCCCAACCCTAAACCTAACCCTAACCCCAACCCTAACCCTAACCCTAACCCTAACCCCAACCCTAACCCTATTCCTAACTCAACCCTAACCCTAACCCCAACCCTAACCCTAACCGTAACCCTAACCCTAACCCTAACCCTAACCCTAACCCCAACCCTAACCCTAACCCTAACCCTAACCCCAACCCTAACCCTAACCCCAACCCTAACCCTAACCCTAACCCTAACACTAACACTAACCCCAACCCCAACCCCAACCCTAACCCTATACCTAACTCAACCCTAACCCTAACCCTAACCCTAACCCTAACCCTAACCCTAACACTAACCCTAACCCTATACCTAACCCCAACCCTAACCCTAACCCCAACCCTAACCCTATACCTAACCCCAACCCTAAACCTAACCCTAACCCCAACCCTAACCCTAACCCTAACCCTAACCCTAACCCTAACCCTAACCCCAACCCTAACCCTATACCTAACTCAACCCTAACCCTAACCCCAACCCTAACCCTAACCGTAACCCTAACCCTAACCCTAACCCTAACCCCAACCCTAACCCTAACCCTAACCCTAACCCTAACCCCAACCCTAACCCTAACCCCAACCCTAACCCTAACCCTAACCCTAACCCTAACCCTAACACTAACCCTAACCCCAACCCTAAACCTATACCTAACTCAACCCTAACCCTAACCCCAACCCTAACCCTAACCCTAACCCTAACCCTAACCCTAACCCCAACCCTA
>NC_139471.1:29462500-29465000 GCF_057233095.1 Heloderma suspectum | reverse complement strand
AACCCTAACCCTAACCCCAACCCTAACCCTAACCCTAACCCTAACACTTACCCTAACCCCATCCCTAACCCTATACCTAACTCAACCCTAACCCTAACCCCAACCCTAACCCTAACCCTAACCCTAACCCTAACCCCAACCCTAACCCTAACCCCAACCCCAACCCTAACCCTAACCCTAACCCTATACCTAACTCAACCCTAACCCTAACCCCAACCCTAACCCTAACCCTATACCTAACCCCAACCCTAACCCTAACCCTAACCCTAACCCTAACCCTAACCCTAACCCTGACCCCAACCCTAACCCTATACCTAACCCCAACCCTAACCCTAACCCCAACCCTAACCCTAACCCCAACCCTAACCCTATACCTAACCCCAACCCTAAACCTAACCCTAACCCCAACCCTAACCCTAACCCTAACCCTAACCCTAACCCTAACCCCAACCCTAACCCTATTCCTAACTCAACCCTAACCCTAACCCCAACCCTAACCCTAACCGTAACCCTAACCCTAACCCTAACCCTAATCCTAACCCCAACCCTAACCCTAACCCTAACCCTAACCCCAACCCTAACCCTAACCCCAACCCTAACCCTAACCCTAACCCTAACACTAACACTAACCCCAACCCCAACCCTAACCCTATACCTAACTCAACCCTAACCCTAACCCTAACCCTAACCCTAACCCTAACACTAACCCTAACCCTATACCTAACCCCAACCCTAACCCTAACCCCAACCCTAACCCTATACCTAACCCCAACCCTAAACCTAACCCTAACCCCAACCCTAACCCTAACCCTAACCCTAACCCTAACCCTAACCCTAACCCCAACCCTAACCCTATACCTAACTCAACCCTAACCCTAACCCCAACCCTAACCCTAACCGTAACCCTAACCCTAACCCTAACCCTAACCCTAACCCCAACCCTAACCCTAACCCTAACCCTAACCCTAACCCTAACCCTAACCCCAACCCTAACCCTAACCCCAACCCTAACCCTAACCCTAACCCTAACACTAACCCTAACCCCAACCCTAAACCTATACCTAACTCAACCCTAACCCTAACCCCAACCCTAACCCTAACCCTAACCCTAACCCTAACCCTAACCCTTACCCTAACCCTAACCCTAACCCTAACCCCAACCCTAACCCTAACCCTAACCCTATACCTAACTCAACCCTAACACTAACCCCAACCCTAACCCTAACCCTAACCCTAACCTTAACCCTAACCCCAACCCTAACCCTAACCCCAACCCTAACCCTAACCCTAACCCTAACCCTAACCCTAACCCTAACCCCAACCCTAACCCTATACCTAACTCAACCCTATCCCTAACCCCAACCCTAACCCCAACCCTAACCCTAACCCTAACCCTAACCCTAACCCTATACCTAACCCCAACCCTAACCCTAACCCTAACCCTAACCCTAACCCTAACCCTAACCCTAACCCTATACCTAACCCCAACCCTAACCCTAACCCTAACCTTAACCCCAACCCTAACCCTAACCCCAACCCCAACCCTAACCCTATACCTAACCCCAACCCTAACCCTAACCCTAACCCTAACCCTAACCCCAACCCTAACCCTATACCTAACCCCAACCCTAACCCTAACCCTAACCCTAACCCCAACCCTAACCCTAACCCCAACCCCAACCCTAACCCTATACCTAACCCCAACCCTAACCCTAACCCTAACCCTAACCCTAACCCTAACACTAACCCTAACCCCAACCCTAACCCTATACCTAACCCCAACCCTAACCCTAACCCCAACCCTAACCCTAACCCCAACACTAACCCTATACCTAACCCCAACCCTAAACCTAACCCTAACCCCAACCCTAACCCTAACCCTAACCCTAACCCTAACCCCAACCCTAACCCTATACCTAACTCAACCCTAACCCTAACCCCAACCCTAACCCTAACCGTAACCCTAACCCTAACCCTAACCCCATCCCTAACCCTGACCCTAACCCTAACCCTAACCCTAACCCCAACCCTAACCCTAACCCCAACCCTAACCCTAACCCTAACCCTAACACTTACCCTAACCCCATCCCTAACCCTATACCTAACTCAACCCTAACCCTAACCCCAACCCTAACCCTAACCCTAACCCTAACCCTAACCCCAAACCTAACCCTAACCCCAACCCTAACCCTAACCCTAACCCTATACCTAACTCAACCCTAACCCTAACCCCAACCCTAACCCTAACCCTAACCCTAACCCTATACCTAACCCCAACCCTAACCCTAACCCTAACCCTAACCCTAACCCTAACCCTAACCCTAACCCTGACCCCAACCCTAACCCTATACCTAACCCCAACCCTAACCCTAACCCCAACCCTAACCCTAACCCCAACCCTAACCCTATACCTAACCCCAACCCTAAACCTAACCCTAACCCCAACCCTAACCCTAACCCTAACCCTAACCCTAACCCTAACCCTAACCCCAACCCTAAC
>NC_139471.1:29440000-29442500 GCF_057233095.1 Heloderma suspectum | reverse complement strand
ACCCTAACCCTATACCTAACCCCAAGCCTAACCCTAACCCTAACCCTAACCCTAACCCTAACCCTAACCCTAACCCCAACCCTAACCCTATACCTAACCCCAACCCTAACCCTAACCCCAACCCTAACCCTAACCCCAACCCTAACCCTATACCTAACCCCAACCCTAAACCTAACCCTAACCCCAACCCTAACCCTAACCCTAACCCTAACCCTAACCCTAACCCTAACCCCAACCCTAACCCTATTCCTAACTCAACCCTAACCCTAACCCCAACCCTAACCCTAACCGTAACCCTAACCCTAACCCTAACCCTAACCCCAACCCTAACCCTAACCCTAACCCTAACCCTAACCCCAACCCTAACCCTAACCCCAACCCTAACCCTAACCCTAACCCTAACCCTAACACTAACCCTAACCCCAACCCCAACCCTAACCCTATACCTAACTCAACCCTAACCCTAACCCTAACCCTAACCCTAACCCTAACCCTAACACTAACCCTAACCCTATACCTAACCCCAACCCTAACCCTAACCCCAACCCTAACCCTAACCCCAACCCTAACCCTAACCCTAACCCTAACACTAACCCTAACCCCAACCCCAACCCTAACCCTATACCTAACTCAACCCTAACCCTAACCCTAACCCTAACCCTAACCCTTACCCTAACCCTAACCCTAACCCCAACCCTAACCCTAACCCTAACCCTATACCTAACTCAACCCTAACCCTAACCCCAACCCTAACCCTAACCCTAACCCTAACCCTAACCCTAACCCCAACCCTAACCCTAACCCCAAACCTAACCCTAACCCTAACCCTAACCCTAACCCTAACCCTAACCCCAACCCTAACCCTATACCTAACTCAACCCTATCCCTAACCCCAACCCTAACCCTAACCCTAACCATAACCCTAACCCTAACCCTAACCCTAACCCTAACCCTAACCCTAACCCTATACCTAACCCCAACCCTAACCCTAACCCTAACCCTAACCCCAACCCTAACCCTAACCCCAACCCTAACCCTATACCTAACCCCAACCCTAACCCTAACCCTAACCCTAACCCTAACCCTAACCCTAACCCCAACCCTAACCCTATACCTAACCCCAACCCTAACCCTAACCGCAACCCTAACCCTAACCCCAACCCTAACCCTATACCTAACCCCAACCCTAAACCTAACCCTAACCCCAACCCTAACCCTAACCCTAACCCTAACCCTAACCCTAACCCTAACCCTAACCCCAACCCTAACCCTATACCTAACTCAACCCTAACCCTAACCCCAACCCTAACCCTAACCGTAACCCTAACCCTAACCCTAACCCTAACCCCAACCCTAACCCTAACCCTAACCCTAACCCTAACCCTAACCCCAACCCTAACCCTAACCCCAACCCTAACCCTAACCCTAACCCTAACACTAACCCTAACCCCAACCCTAAGCCTATACCTAACTCAACCCTAACCCTAACCCCAACCCTAACCCTAACCCTAACCCTAACCCTAACCCTAACCCCAACCCTAACCCTAACCCTAACCCTAACCCTAACCCTAACCCTAACACTATACCTAACCCTAACCCTAACCCTAACCCTAACCCCACCCTAACCCTAACCCTAACCCTATACCTAACTCAACCCTAACCCTAACCCCAACCCTAACCCTAACCCTAACCCTAACCCTAACCCCAACCCTAAACCTAACCCCAACCCTAACCCTAACCCTAACCCTATACCTAACTCAACCCTAACCCTAACCCCAACCCTAACCCTAACCCTAACCCTAACCCTAACCCTAACCCCAACCCTAACCCTATACCTAACTCAACCCTAACCCTAACCCGAACCCGAACCCTAACCCTAACCCTAACCCCAACCCTAACCCTATACCTAACTCAACCCTAACACTAACCCTAACCCTAACCCTAAACCTAACCCTAACCCTAACCCTAACCCTAACCCTAACCCTAACCCTAACCCTATACCTAACTCAACCCTAACCCTAACCCCAAACCTAACCCTAACCCTAACACTAACCCTAACCCTATACCTAACACCAAACCTAACCCTAACCCTAACCCTAACCCTAACCCTATACCTAACTTAACCCTAACCATAACCCCAACCCCAACCCTAACCCTAACCCCAACCCTAACCCTAACCCTAACCCTAACCCTAACCCTATACCTAACTCAACACTAACCCTAACCCCAACCCTAACCCTAACCCTAACCCTAACCCTAACCCTAACCCTAACCCCAACCCTAACCCTAACCCTAACCCTAACCCCAAACCTAACCCTATACCTAACTCAACCCTAACCCTAACCCTAACCCCAACCCTAACCCTAACCCCAACCCTAACCCTAACCCTAACCCTATACCTAATTCAACCCTAACCCTAACCCCAACCCTAACCCTAACCCTAACCCTAACCCTAACCCTAACCCCAACCCTAACCCTAACCCCAACCCTAACCCTAACC
>NC_139471.1:29425000-29427500 GCF_057233095.1 Heloderma suspectum | reverse complement strand
CCCAACCCCAACCCTAACCCTATACCTAACTCAACCCTAACCCTAACCCTAACCCTAACCCTAACCCTAACCCTTACCCTAACCCTAACCCTAACCCTAACCCCAACCCTAACCCTAACCCTAACCCTATACCTAACTCAACCCTAACCCTAACCCCAACCCTAACCCTAACCCTAACCCTAACCCTAACCCCAACCCTAACCCTAACCCCAACCCTAACCCTAACCCTAACCCTAACCCTAACCCTAACCCCAACCCTAACCCTATACCTAACTCAACCCTATCCCTAACCCCAACCCCAACCCTAACCCTAACCCTAACCCTAACCCTAACCCTAACCCTAACCCTAACCCTAACCCTATACCTAACCCCAACCGTAACCCTAACCCTAACCCTAACCCCAACCCTAACCCTAACCCCAACCCTAACCCTATACCTAACCCCAACCCTAACCCTAACCCTAACCCTAACCCTAACCCTAACCCTAACCCTAACCCCAACCCTAACCCTATACCTAACCCCAACCCTAACCCTAACCGCAACCCTAACCCTAACCCCAACCCTAACCCTATACCTAACCCCAACCCTAAACCTAACCCTAACCCCAACCCTAACCCTAACCCTAACCCTAACCCTAACCCTAACCCTAACCCCAACCCTAACCCTATACCTAACTCAACCCTAACCCTAACCCCAACCCTAACCCTAACCGTAACCCTAACCCTAACCCTAACCCTAACCCTAACCCCAACCCTAACCCTAACCCTAACCCTAACCCTAACCCTAACCCTAACCCTAACCCCAACCCTAACCCTAACCACAACCCTAACCCTAACCCTAACCCTAACACTAACCCTAACCCCAACCCTAACCCTATACCTAACTCAACCCTAACCCTAACCCCAACCCTAACCCTAACCCTAACCCTAACCCTAACCCTAACCCTAACCCCAACCCTAACCCTAACCCTAACCCTAACCCTAACCCTAACCCTAACCCTAACCCTAACACTATCCCTAACCCTAACCCTAACCCTAACCCTAACCCCACCCTAACCCTAACCCTAACCCTATACCTAACTCAACCCTAACCCTAACCCCAACCCTAACCCTAACCCTAACCCTAACCCTAACCCCAACCCTAAACCTAACCCCAACCCTAACCCTAACCCTAACCCTATACCTAACTCAACCCTAACCCTAACCCCAACCCTAACCCTAACCCTAACCCTAACCCTAACCCTAACCCCAACCCTAACCCTATACCTAACTCAACCCTAACCCTAACCCGAACCCGAACCCTAACCCTAACCCTAACCCCAACCCTAACCCTATACCTAACTCAACCCTAACACTAACCCTAACCCTAACCCTTAACCTAACCCTAACCCTAACCCTAACCCTAACCCTAACCCTAACCCTAACCCTATACCTAACTCAACCCTAACCCTAACCCCAAACCTAACCCTAACCCTAACCCTAACCCTAACCCTATACCTAACACCAACCCTAACCCTAACCCTAACCCTAACCCTAACCCTAACCCTATACCTAACTTAACCCTAACCATAACCCCAACCCCAACCCTAACCCTAACCCCAACCCTAACCCTAACCCTAACCCTAACCCTAACCCTATTCCTAACTCAACACTAACCCTAACCCCAACCCTAACCCTAACCCTAACCCTAACCCTAACCCTAACCCCAACCCTAACCCTAACCCTAACCCTAACCCCAATCCTAACCCTATACCTAACTCAACCCTAACCCTAACCCTAACCCCAACCCTAACCCTAACCCCAACCCTAACCCTAACCCTAACCCTAACCCTATACCTAATTCAACCCTAACCCTAACCCCAACCCTAACCCTAACCCTAACCCTAACCCTAACCCCAACCCTAACCCTAACCCCAACCCTAACCCTAACCCTAACCCTAACCCTAACCCTATACCTAACTCAACCCTAACCCTAACCCCAACCCTAACCCTAACCCTAACCCTAACCCTATCCCTAACCCCAACCCTAACCCTATACCTAACTCAACCCTAACCCTAACCCTAACCCTAACCCCAACCCTAACCCTATACCTAACTCAACCCTAACCCTAACCCTAACCCTAACCCTAACCCTAACCCCAACCCTAACCCTAACCCTAACCCTAACCCTAACCCCAACCTTAACCCTATACATAACTCTACCCTAACCCTAACCCTAACCCTAACCCTAACCCTAACCCTAACCCCAACCCTAACCCTATACCTAACTCAACCCTAAACCTAACCCTAACCCTAACCCTAACCCTAACCCTATACCTAACTCAACCCTAACCCTAACCCCAACCCTAACCCTAACTCAACCCTAACCCTAACCCTAACCCTCACCCTAACACTAACCCTAACCCTAACCCTAACCCTAACCCTAACCCCAACCCTAACCCTATACCTAACTCAAC
Organism: Heloderma suspectum; assembly: GCF_057233095.1. Lineage (NCBI taxonomy): Eukaryota > Metazoa > Chordata > Lepidosauria > Squamata > Helodermatidae > Heloderma > Heloderma suspectum. The sequence continues at coordinate 29,425,045 of NC_139471.1, read as the reverse complement.
CCTAACCCTAACCCTAACCCTAACCCTAACCCTAACCCCAACCCT
>NC_139471.1:29412500-29415000 GCF_057233095.1 Heloderma suspectum | reverse complement strand
CCTAACCCTAACCCCAACCCTAACCCTAACCCCAACCCCAACCCTAACCCTATACCTAACCCCAACCCTAACCCTAACCCTAACCCTAACCCTAACCCTAACCCCAACCCTAACCCTATACCTAACCCCAACCCTAACCCTAACCCCAACCCTAACCCTAACCCCAACACTAACCCTATACCTAACCCCAACCCTAAACCTAACCCTAACCCCAACCCTAACCCTAACCCTAACCCTAACCCTAACCCCAACCCTAACCCTATACCTAACTCAACCCTAACCCTAACCCCAACCCTAAACCTAACCGTAACCCTAACCCTAACCCTAACCCCAACCCTAACCCTAACCCTAACCCTAACCCTAACCCTAACCCTAACCCCAACCCTAACCCTAACCCCAACCCTAACCCTAACCCTAACCCTAACACTTACCCTAACCCCAACCCTAACCCTATACCTAACTCAACCCTAACCCTAACCCCAACCCTAACCCTAACCCTAACCCTAACCCTATACCTAACCCCAACCCTAACCCTAACCCTAACCCTAACCCTAACCCTAACCCTAACACTAACACTAACCCTAACCCTATACCTAACCCCAACCCTAACCCTAACCCTAACCCTAACCCCAACCCTAACCCTAACCCCAACCCCAACCCTAACCCTATACCTAACCCCAACCCTAACCCTAACCCTAACCCTAACCCTAACCCCAACCCTAACCCTATACCTAACCCCAACCCTAAGCCTAACCCTAACCCTAACCCCAACCCTAACCCTAACCCCAACCCCAACCCTAACCCTATACCTAACCCCAACCCTAACCCTAACCCTAACCCTAACCCTAACACTAACCCTAACCCCAACCCTAACCCTAACCCTAACCCCAACCCTAACCCTAACCCCAACCCTAACCCTAACCCCAACACTAACCCTATACCTAACCCCAACCCTAAACCTAACCCTAACCCCAACCCTAACCCTAACCCTAACCCTAACCCTAACCCTAACCCCAACCCTAACCCTATACCTAACTCAACCCTAACCCTAACCCCAACCCTAACCCTAACCGTAACCCTAACCCTAACCCTAACCCCAACCCTAACCCTAACCCTAACCCTAACCCTAACCCTAACCCCAACCCTAACCCTAACCCCAACCCTAACCCTAACCCTAACCCTAACACTTACCCTAACCCCAACCCTAACCCTATACCTAACTCAACCCTAACCCTAACCCCAACCCTAACCCTAACCCTAACCCTAACCCCAACCCTAACCCTAACCCCAACCCTAACCCTAACCCTAACCCTATACCTAACTCAACCCTAACCCTAACCCCAACCCTAACCCTAACCCTAACCCTAACCCTATACCTAACCCCAAGCCTAACCCTAACCCTAACCCTAACCCTAACCCTAACCCTAACCCTAACCCCAACCCTAACCCTATACCTAACCCCAACCCTAACCCTAACCCCAACCCTAACACTAACCCCAACCCTAACCCTATACCTAACCCCAACCCTAAACCTAACCCTAACCCCAACCCTAACCCTAACCCTAACCCTAACCCTAACCCTAACCCTAACCCCAACCCTAACCCTATTCCTAACTCAACCCTAACCCTAACCCCAACCCTAACCCTAACCGTAACCCTAACCCTAACCCTAACCCTAACCCCAACCCTAACCCTAACCCTAACCCTAACCCTAACCCCAACCCTAACCCTAACCCCAACCCTAACCCTAACCCTAACCCTAACCCTAACACTAACCCTAACCCCAACCCCAACCCTAACCCTATACCGAACTCAACCCTAACCCTAACCCTAACCCTAACCCTAACCCTAACCCTAACACTAACCCTAACCCTATACCTAACCCCAACCCTAACCCTAACCCCAACCCTAACCCTAACCCCAACCCTAACCCTAACCCTAACCCTAACACTAACCCTAACCCCAACCCCAACCCCAACCCTAACCCTATACCTAACTCAACCCTAACCCTAACCCTAACCCTAACCCTAACCCTTACCCTAACCCTAACCCTAACCCTAACCCCAACCCTAACCCTAACCCTAACCCTATACCTAACTCAACCCTAACCCTAACCCCAACCCTAACCCTAACCCTAACCCTAACCCTAACCCTAACCCCAACCCTAACCCTAACCCCAACCCTAACCCTAACCCTAACCCTAACCCTAACCCTAACCCCAACCCTAACCCTATACCTAACTCAACCCTATCCCTAACCCCAACCCTAACCCTAACCCTAACCCTAACCCTAACCATAACCCTAACCCTAACCCTAACCATAACCCTAACCCTAACCCTAACCCTAACCCTAACCCTATACCTAACCCCAACCCTAACCCTAACCCTAACCCTAACCCCAACCCTAACCCTAACCCTAACCCCAAGCCTAACCCTATACCTAACCCCAACCCTAACCCTAACCATAACCCTAACCCTAACCCTAACCCTAACCCTAACCC
>NC_139471.1:29395000-29397500 GCF_057233095.1 Heloderma suspectum | reverse complement strand
CTAACCCTAACCCTAACCCTAACCCTAACCCTAACGCTAACCCCAACCCTAACCCTAACCCTAACCCTAACCCTAACCCCAACCCTAACCCTATACCTAACTCAACCCTAACCCTAACCCAAACCCTAACCCTAACCCTAACCCTAACCCTAACCCTAACCCTAACCCTAACCCCAACCCTAACCCTATACCTAACTCAACCCTAACCCTAACCCTAACCCTAACCCTAACCGTAACCGTAACCCTAACCCTAACCCTAACCCCAACCCTAACCCTAACCCTAACCCTAACCCTAACCCTAACCCTAACCCCAACCCTAACCCTAACCCCAACCCTAACCCTAACCCTAACCCTAACACTTACCCTAACCCCTACCCTAACCCTATACCTAACTCAACCCTAACCCTAACCCCAACCCTAACCCTAACCCTAACCCTAACCCTAACCCCAACCCTAACCCTAACCCCAACCCTAACCCTAACCCTAACCCTATACCTAACTCAACCCTAACCCTAACCCCAACCCTAACCCTAACCCTAACCCTAACCCTATTCCTAACCCCAACCCTAACCCTAACCCTAACCCTAACCCTAACCCTAACCCTAACACTAACCCTAACCCTATACCTAACCCCAACCCTAACCCTAACCCTAACCCTAACCCCAACCCTAACCCTAACCCCAACCCCAACCCTAAACCTAACCCTATACCTAACCCCAACCCTAACCCTAACCCTAACCCTAACCCTTACCCTAACCCCAACCCTAACCCTATACCTAACCCCAACCCTAACCCTAACCCTAACCCTAACCCCAACCCTAACCCTAACCCCAACCCCAACCCTAACCCTATACCTAACCCCAACCCTAACCCTAACCCTAACCCTATCCCTAACCCTAACCCCAACCCTAACCCTATACCTAACCCCAACCCTAACCCTAACCCCAACCCTAACCCTAACCCCAACACTAACCCTATACCTAACCCCAACCCTAAACCTAACCCTAACCCCAACCCTAACCCTAACCCTAACCCTAACCCTAACCCTAACCCCAACCCTAACCCTATACCTAACTCAACCCTAACCCTAACCCCAACCCTAAACCTAACCGTAACCCTAACCCTAACCCTAACCCCAACCCTAACCCTAACCCTAACCCTAACCCTAACCCTAACCCCAACCCTAACCCTAACCCCAACCCTAACCCTAACCCTAACCCTAACACTTACCCTAACCCCAACCCTAACCCTATACCTAACTCAACCCTAACCCTAACCCCAACCCTAACCCTAACCCTAACCCTAACCCTATACCTAACACCAACCCTAACCCTAACCCTAACCCTAACCCTAACCCTAACACTAACACTAACCCTAACCCTATACCTAACCCCAACCCTAACCCTAACCCTAACCCTAACCCCAACCCTAACCCTAACCCCAACCCCAACCCTAACCCTATACCTAACCCCAACCCTAACCCTAACCCTAACCCTAACCCTAACCCTAACCCCAACCCTAACCCTATACCTAACCCCAACCCTAAGCCTAACCCTAACCCTAACCCCAACCCTAACCCTAACCCCAACCCCAACCCTAACCCTATACCTAACCCCAACCCTAACCCTAACCCTAACCCTAACCCTAACACTAACCCTAACCCCAACCCTAACCCTAACCCTAACCCCAACCCTAACCCTAACCCCAACCCTAACCCTAACCCCAACACTAACCCTATACCTAACCCCAACCCTAAACCTAACCCTAACCCCAACCCTAACCCTAACCCTAACCCTAACCCCAACCCTAACCCTATACCTAACTCAACCCTAACCCTAACCCCAACCCTAACCCTAACCGTAACCCTAACCCTAACCCTAACCCCAACCCTAACCCTAACCCTAACCCTAACCCTAACCCCAACCCTAACCCTAACCCCAACCCTAACCCTAACCCTAACACTTACCCTAACCCCAACCCTACCCCTATACCTAACTCAACCCTAACCCTAACCCCAACCCTAACCCTAACCCTAACCCTAACCCCAACCCTAACCCTAACCCCAACCCTAACCCTAACCCTAACCCTATACCTAACTCAACCCTAACCCTAACCCCAACCCTAACCCTAACCCTAACCCTAACCCTATACCTAACCCCAAGCCTAACCCTAACCCTAACCCTAACCCTAACCCTAACCCTAACCCCAACCCTAACCCTATACCTAACCCCAACCCTAACCCTAACCCCAACCCTAACCCTAACCCCAACCCTAACCCTATACCTAACCCCAACCGTAAACCTAACCCTAACCCCAACCCTAACCCTAACCCTAACCCTAACCCTAACCCTAACCCTAACCCCAACCCTAACCCTATTCCTAACTCAACCCTAACCCTAACCCCAACCCTAACCCTAACCGTAACCCTAACCCTAACCCTAACCCTAACCCCAACCCTAACCCTAACCCTAACCCTAACCCCAACCCTAACCCTAACCCC
>NC_139471.1:29335000-29337500 GCF_057233095.1 Heloderma suspectum | reverse complement strand
ACCCTAACCCTAACCCTAACCCCAACCCTAACCCTAACCCCAACCCCAACCCTAACCCTATACCTAACCCCAACCCTAACCCTAACCCTAACCCCAACCCTAACCCTATACCTAACCCCAACCCTAACCCTAACCCTAACCCTAACCCCAACCCTAACCCTAACCCCAACCCCAACCCTAACCCTATACCTAACCCCAACCCTAACCCTAACCCTAACCCTAACCCTAACCCCAACCCTAACCCTATACCTAACCCCAACCCTAACCCTAACCCCAACCCTAACCCTAACCCCAACACTAACCCTATACCTAACCCCAACCCTAAACCTAACCCTAACCCCAACCCTAACCCTAACCCTAACCCTAACCCTAACCCCAACCCTAACCCTATACCTAACTCAACCCTAACCCTAACCCCAACCCTAACCCTAACCGTAACCCTAACCCTAACCCTAACCCCAACCCTAACCCCAACCCTAACCCTAACCCTAACCCTAACCCTAACCCCAACCCTAACCCTAACCCCAACCCTAACCCTAACCCTAACCCTAACACTTACCCTAACCCCAACCCTAACCCTATACCTAACTCAACCCTAACCCTAACCCCAACCCTAACCCTAACCCTAACCCTAACCCTATACCTAACCCCAACCCTAACCCTAACCCTAACCCTAACCCTAACCCTAACCCTAACACTAACACTAACACTAACCCTAACCCTATACCTAACCCCAACCCTAACCCTAACCCTAACCCTAACCCCAACCCTAACCCTAACCCCAACCCCAACCCTAACCCTATACCTAACCCCAACCCTAACCCTAACCCTAACCCTAACCCTAACCCCAACCCTAACCCTATACCTAACCCCAACCCTAAGCCTAACCCTAACCCTAACCCCAACCCTAACCCTAACCCCAACCCCAACCCTAACCCTATACCTAACCCCAACCCTAACCCTAACCCTAACCCTAACACTAACCCTAACCCCAACCCTAACCCTATACCTAACCCCAACCCTAACCCTAACCCCTACCCTAACCCTAACCCCAACACTAACCCTATACCTAACCCCAACCCTAAACCTAACCCTAACCCCAACCCTAACCCTAACCCTAACCCTAACCCTAACCCTAACCCTAACCCCAACCCTAACCCTATACCTAACTCAACCCTAACCCTAACCCCAACCCTAACCCTAACCGTAACCCTAACCCTAACCCTAACCCTAACCCTAACCCCAACCCTAACCCTAACCCTAACCCTAACCCTAACCCCAACCCTAACCCTAACCCCAACCCTAACCCTAACCCTAACCCTAACACTTACCCTAACCCCAACCCTAACCCTATACCTAACTCAAACCTAACCCTAACCCCAACCCTAACCCTAACCCTAACCCTAACCCTAACCCCAACCCTAACCCTAACCCCAACCCTAACCCTAACCCTAACCCTATACCTAACTCAACCCTAACCCTAACCCCAACCCTAACCCTAACCCTAACCCTAACCCTATACCTAACCCCAAGCCTAACCCTAACCCTAACCCTAACCCTAACCCTAACCCTAACCCCAACCCTAACCCTATACCTAACCCCAACCCTAACCCTAACCCCAACCCTAACCCTAACCCCAACCCTAACCCTATACCTAACCCCAACCCTAAACCTAACCCTAACCCCAACCCTAACCCTAACCCTAACCCTAACCCTAACCCTAACCCCAACCCTAACCCTATTCCTAACTCAACCCTAACCCTAACCCCAACCCTAACCCTAACCGTAACCCTAACCCTAACCCTAACCCTAACCCCAACCCTAACCCTAACCCTAACCCTAACCCTAACCCCAACCCTAACCCTAACCCCAACCCTAACCCTAACCCTAACCCTAACACTAACCCTAACCCCAACCCCAACCCTAACCCTAACCCCAACCCTAACCCTAACCCTAACCCTAACCCTAACCCTAACCCTAACCCTAACCCTATACCTAACCCCAACCCTAACCCTAACCCCAACCCTAACCCTATACCTAACCCCAACCCTAACCCTAACCCCAACCCTAACCCTAACCCTAACCCTAACCCTAACACTAACCCTAACCCCAACCCTAAACCTATACCTAACTCAACCCTAACCCTAACCCCAACCCTAACCCTAACCCTAACCCTAACCCTAACCCTAACCCTAACCCCAACCCTAACCCTAACCCTAACCCTAACCCTAACCCTAACCCTAACACTAACCCTAACCCTTACCATAACCCTAACCCTAACCCTAACCCCAACCCTAACCCTAACCCTAACCCTATACCTAACTCAACCCTAACCCTAACCCCAACCCTAACCCTAACCCTAACCCTAACCCTAACCCTAACCCCAACCCTAACCCTAACCCCAACCCTAACCCTAACCCTAACCCTAACCCTAACCCTAACCCCAACCCTAACCCTATACCTAACTCAACCCTATCCCTAACCCCAACCCTAACCCTAA
>NC_139471.1:29325000-29327500 GCF_057233095.1 Heloderma suspectum | reverse complement strand
CTAACACTAACACTAACCCTATACCTAACCCCAACCCTAACCCTAACCCTAACCTTAACCCCAACCCTAACCCTAACCCCAACCCCAACCCTAACCCTATACCTAACCCCAACCCTAACCCTAACCCTAACCCTAACCCTAACCCTAACCCCAACCCTAACCCTATACCTAACCCCAACCCTAACCCTAACCCTAACCCTAACCCCAACCCTAACCCTAACCCCAACCCCAACCCTAACCCTATACCTAACCCCAACCCTAACCCTAACCCTAACCCTAACCCTAACACTAACCCTAACCCCAACCCTAACCCTATACCTAACCCCAACCCTAACCCTAACCCCAACCCTAACCCTAACCCCAACACTAACCCTATACCTAACCCCAACCCTAAACCTAACCCTAACCCCAACCCTAACCCTAACCCTAACCCTAACCCTAACCCTAACCCTAACCCCAACCCTAACCCTATACCTAACTCAACCCTAACCCTAACCCCAACCCTAACCCTAACCGTAACCCTAACCCTAACCCTAACCCCATCCCTAACCCTAACCCTAACCCTAACCCTAACCCTAACCCCAACCCTAACCCTAACCCCAACCCTAACCCTAACCCTAACCCTAACACTTACCCTAACCCCATCCCTAACCCTATACCTAACTCAACCCTAACCCTAACCCCAACCCTAACCCTAACCCTAACCCTAACCCTAACCCCAACCCTAACCCTAACCCCAACCCCAACCCTAACCCTAACCCTAACCCTATACCTAACTCAACCCTAACCCTAACCCCAACCCTAACCCTAACCCTATACCTAACCCCAACCCTAACCCTAACCCTAACCCTAACCCTAACCCTAACCCTAACCCTAACCCTAACCCTGACCCCAACCCTAACCCTATACCTAACCCCAACCCTAACCCTAACCCCAACCCTAACCCTAACCCCAACCCTAACCCTATACCTAACCCCAACCCTAAACCTAACCCTAACCCCAACCCTAACCCTAACCCTAACCCTAACCCTAACCCTAACCCTAACCCCAACCCTAACCCTATTCCTAACTCAACCCTAACCCTAACCCCAACCCTAACCCTAACCGTAACCCTAACCCTAACCCTAATCCTAACCCCAACCCTAACCCTAACCCTAACCCTAACCCCAACCCTAACCCTAACCCCAACCCTAACCCTAACCCTAACCCTAACACTAACACTAACCCCAACCCCAACCCTAACCCTATACCTAACTCAACCCTAACCCTAACCCTAACCCTAACCCTAACCCTAACCCTAACCCTAACACTAACCCTAACCCTATACCTAACCCCAACCCTAACCCTAACCCCAACCCTAACCCTATACCTAACCCCAACCCTAAACCTAACCCTAACCCCAACCCTAACCCTAACCCTAACCCTAACCCTAACCCTAACCCTAACCCCAACCCTAACCCTATACCTAACTCAACCCTAACCCTAACCCCAACCCTAACCCTAACCGTAACCCTAACCCTAACCCTAACCCTAACCCTAACCCTAACCCCAACCCTAACCCTAACCCTAACCCTAACCCTAACCCTAACCCTAACCCCAACCCTAACCCTAACCCCAACCCTAACCCTAACCCTAACCCTAACACTAACCCTAACCCCAACCCTAAACCTATACCTAACTCAACCCTAACCCTAACCCCAACCCTAACCCTAACCCTAACCCTAACCCTAACCCTAACCCTAACCCTTACCCTAACCCTAACCCTAACCCTAACCCCAACCCTAACCCTAACCCTAACCCTATACCTAACTCAACCCTAACACTAACCCCAACCCTAACCCTAACCCTAACCCTAACCCTAACCCTAACCCTAACCCTAACCCCAACCCTAACCCTAACCCCAACCCTAACCCTAACCCTAACCCTAACCCTAACCCTAACCCCAACCCTAACCCTATACCTAACTCAACCCTATCCCTAACCCCAACCCTAACCCCAACCCTAACCCTAACCCTAACCCTAACCCTAACCCTATACCTAACCCCAACCCTAACCCTAACCCTAACCCTAACCCTAACCCTAACCCTAACACTAACACTAACCCTAACCCTATACCTAACCCCAACCCTAACCCTAACCTTAACCCCAACCCTAACCCTAACCCCAACCCCAACCCTAACCCTATACCTAACCCCAACCCTAACCCTAACCCTAACCCTAACCCTAACCCTAACCCTAACCCCAACCCTAACCCTATACCTAACCCCAACCCTAACCCTAACCCTAACCCTAACCCCAACCCTAACCCTAACCCCAACCCCAACCCTAACCCTATACCTAACCCCAACCCTAACCCTAACCCTAACCCTAACCCTAACACTAACCCTAACCCCAACCCTAACCCTATACCTAACCCCAACCCTAACCCTAACCCCAACCCTAACCCTAACCCCAACACTAACCCTATACCTAACCCCAACCCTAAACCTAACCCTAACCC
>NC_139471.1:29315000-29317500 GCF_057233095.1 Heloderma suspectum | reverse complement strand
ACCCCAACCCTAAACCTAACCCTAACCCCAACCCTAACCCTAACCCTAACCCTAACCCTAACCCTAACCCTAACCCTAACCCCAACCCTAACCCTATACCTAACTCAACCCTAACCCTAACCCCAACCCTAACCCTAACCGTAACCCTAACCCTAACCCTAACCCTAACCCCAACCCTAACCCTAACCCTAACCCTAACCCTAACCCTAACCCTAACCCCAATCCTAACCCTAACCCCAACCCTAACCCTAACCCTAACCCTAACACTAACCCTAACCCCAACCCTAAGCCTATACCTAACTCAACCCTAACCCTAACCCCAACCCTAACCCTAACCCTAACCCTAACCCTAACCCTAACCCCAACCCTAACCCTAACCCTAACCCTAACCCTAACCCTAACCCTAACCCTAACACTATCCCTAACCCTAACCCTAACCCTAACCCTAACCCTAACCCCACCCTAACCCTAACCCTAACCCTATACCTAACTCAACCCTAACCCTAACCCCAACCCTAACCCTAACCCTAACCCTAACCCTAACCCCAACCCTAAACCTAACCCCAACCCTAACCCTAACCCTAACCCTATACCTAACTCAACCCTAACCCTAACCCCAACCCTAACCCTAACCCTAACCCTAACCCCAACCCTAAACCTAACCCCAACCCTAACCCTAACCCTAACCCTATACCTAACCCTAACCCTAACCCTAACCCTAACCCTAACCCTAACCCTAACCCCAACCCTAACCCTAACCCTAACCCTAACCCTAACCCTAACCCTGACCCCAACCCTAACCCTATACCTAACCCCAACCCTAACCCTAACCCCAACCCTAACCCTAACCCCAACCCTAACCCTATACCTAACCCCAACCCTAAACCTAACCCTAACCCCAACCCTAACCCTAACCCTAACCCTAACCCTAACCCTAACCCTAACCCCAACCCTAACCCTATTCCTAACTCAACCCTAACCCTAACCCCAACCCTAACCCTAACCGTAACCCTAACCCTAACCCTAATCCTAACCCCAACCCTAACCCTAACCCTAACCCTAACCCCAACCCTAACCCTAACCCCAACCCTAACCCTAACCCTAACCCTAACACTAACACTAACCCCAACCCCAACCCTAACCCTATACCTAACTCAACCCTAACCCTAACCCTAACCCTAACCCTAACCCTAACCCTAACCCTAACACTAACCCTAACCCTATACCTAACCCCAACCCTAACCCTAACCCCAACCCTAACCCTATACCTAACCCCAACCCTAAACCTAACCCTAACCCCAACCCTAACCCTAACCCTAACCCTAACCCTAACCCTAACCCTAACCCTAACCCCAACCCTAACCCTATACCTAACTCAACCCTAACCCTAACCCCAACCCTAACCCTAACCGTAACCCTAACCCTAACCCTAACCCTAACCCTAACCCTAACCCCAACCCTAACCCTAACCCTAACCCTAACCCTAACCCTAACCCTAACCCCAACCCTAACCCTAACCCCAACCCTAACCCTAACCCTAACCCTAACACTAACCCTAACCCCAACCCTAAACCTATACCTAACTCAACCCTAACCCTAACCCCAACCCTAACCCTAACCCTAACCCTAACCCTAACCCTAACCCTAACCCTTACCCTAACCCTAACCCTAACCCTAACCCCAACCCTAACCCTAACCCTAACCCTATACCTAACTCAACCCTAACACTAACCCCAACCCTAACCCTAACCCTAACCCTAACCCTAACCCTAACCCCAACCCTAACCCTAACCCCAACCCTAACCCTAACCCTAACCCTAACCCTAACCCTAACCCCAACCCTAACCCTATACCTAACTCAACCCTATCCCTAACCCCAACCCTAACCCCAACCCTAACCCTAACCCTAACCCTAACCCTAACCCTATACCTAACCCCAACCCTAACCCTAACCCTAACCCTAACCCTAACCCTAACCCTAACACTAACACTAACCCTAACCCTATACCTAACCCCAACCCTAACCCTAACCTTAACCCCAACCCTAACCCTAACCCCAACCCCAACCCTAACCCTATACCTAACCCCAACCCTAACCCTAACCCTAACCCTAACCCTAACCCTAACCCTAACCCTAACCCCAACCCTAACCCTATACCTAACCCCAACCCTAACCCTAACCCTAACCCTAACCCCAACCCTAACCCTAACCCCAACCCCAACCCTAACCCTATACCTAACCCCAACCCTAACCCTAACCCTAACCCTAACCCTAACACTAACCCTAACCCCAACCCTAACCCTATACCTAACCCCAACCCTAACCCTAACCCCAACCCTAACCCTAACCCCAACACTAACCCTATACCTAACCCCAACCCTAAACCTAACCCTAACCCCAACCCTAACCCTAACCCTAACCCTAACCCTAACCCTAACCCCAACCCTAACCCTATACCTAACTCAACCCTAACCCTAACCCCAACCCTAACCCTAACCG
>NC_139471.1:29305000-29307500 GCF_057233095.1 Heloderma suspectum | reverse complement strand
AACCCTAACCCTATACCTAACTCAACCCTAACCCTAACCCCAACCCTAACCCTAACCGTAACCCTAACCCTAACCCTAACCCTAACCCCAACCCTAACCCTAACCCTAACCCTAACCCTAACCCTAACCCTAACCCCAACCCTAACCCTAACCCCAACCCTAACCCTAACCCTAACCCTAACACTAACCCTAACCCCAACCCTAAGCCTATACCTAACTCAACCCTAACCCTAACCCCAACCCTAACCCTAACCCTAACCCTAACCCTAACCCTAACCCCAACCCTAACCCTAACCCTAACCCTAACCCTAACCCTAACCCTAACCCTAACACTATCCCTAACCCTAACCCTAACCCTAACCCTAACCCTAACCCCACCCTAACCCTAACCCTAACCCTATTCCTAACTCAACCCTAACCCTAACCCCAACCCTAACCCTAACCCTAACCCTAACCCTAACCCCAACCCTAAACCTAACCCCAACCCTAACCCTAACCCTAACCCTATACCTAACTCAACCCTAACCCTAACCCCAACCCTAACCCTAACCCTAACCCTAACCCTAACCCTAACCCCAACCCTAACCCTATACCTAACTCAACCCTAACCCTAACCCGAACCCGAACCCTAACCCTAACCCTAACCCCAACCCTAACCCTATACCTAACTCAACCCTAACACTAACCCTAACCCTAACCCTAAACCTAACCCTAACCCTAACCCTAACCCTAACCCTAACCCTAACCCTAACCCTAACCCTAACCCTATACCTAACTCAACCCTAACCCTAACCCCAAACCTAACCCTAACCCTAACCCTAACCCTAACCCTATACCTAACACCAACCCTAACCCTAACCCTAACCCTAACCCTAACCCTATACCTAACTTAACCCTAACCATAACCCCAACCCCAACCCTAACCCTAACCCCAACCCTAACCCTAACCCTAACCCTAACCCTAACCCTATACCTAACTCAACACTAACCCTAACCCCAACCCTAACCCTAACCCTAACCCTAACCCTAACCCCAACCCTAACCCTAACCCTAACCCTAACCCCAAACCTAACCCTATACCTAACTCAACCCTAACCCTAACCCTAACCCCAACCCTAACCCTAACCCCAACCCTAACCCTAACCCTAACCCTATACCTAATTCAACCCTAACCCTAACCCCAACCCTAACCCTAACCCTAACCCTAACCCTAACCCTAACCCCAACCCTAACCCTAACCCCAACCCTAACCCTAACCCTAACCCTAACCCTAACCCTAACCCTATACCTAACTCAACCCTAACCCTAACCCCAACCCTAACCCTAACCCTAACCCTAACCCTATCCCTAACCCCAACCCTAACCCTATACCTAACTCAACCCTAACCCTAACCCTAACCCTAACCCCAACCCTAACCCTATACCTAACTCAACCCTAACCCTAACCCTAACCCTAACCCTAACCCTAACCCCAACCCTAACCCTAACCCTAACCCTAACCCCAACCCTAACCCTAACCCCAACCTTAACCCTATACATAACTCAACCCTAACCCTAACCCTAACCCTAACCCTAACCATAACCCTAACCCTAACCCCAACCCTAACCCTATACCTAACTCAACCCTAACCCTAACCCTAACCCTAACCCTAACCCTAACCCTATACCTAACTCAACCCTAACCCTAACCCCAACCCTAACCCTAACTCAACCCTAACCCTAACCCTAACCCTCACCCTAACACTAACCCTAACCCTAACCCTAACCCTAACCCTAACCCCAACCCTAACCCTATACCTAACTCAACCCTAACCCTAACCCTAACCCTAACCCTAACCCTAACCCCAACCCTAACCCTATACCTAACCCCAACCCTAACCCTAACCCTAACCCTAACCCCAACCCTAACCCTAACCCCAACCCCAACCCTAACCCTATACCTAACCCCAACCCTAACCCTAACCCTAACCCTAACCCTAACACTAACCCTAACCCCAACCCTAAACCTATACCTAACCCCAACCCTAACCCTAACCCCAACCCTAACCCTAACCCCAACACTAACCCTATACCTAACCCCAACCCTAAACCTAACCCTAACCCCAACCCTAACCCTAACCCTAACCCTAACCCTAACCCCAACCCTAACCCTATACCTAACTCAACCCTAACCCTAACCCCAACCCTAACCCTAACCGTAACCCTAACCCTAACCCTAACCCCAACCCTAATCCTAACCCTAACCCTAACCCTAACCCTAACCCCAACCCTAACCCTAACCCCAACCCTAACCCTAACCCTAACCCTAACCCTAACACTTACCCTAACCCCAACCCTAACCCTATACCTAACTCAACCCTAACCCTAACCCCAACCCTAACCCTAACCCTAACCCTAACCCCAACCCTAACCCTAACCCCAACCCTAACCCTAACCCTAACCGTATACCTAACTCAACCCTAACCCTAACCCCAACCCTAACCCTAACCCTAACCCTAAC
>NC_139471.1:29255000-29260000 GCF_057233095.1 Heloderma suspectum | reverse complement strand
CCCTAACCCTAACCCTAACCCTAACCCCAACCCTAACCCTAACCCTAACCCTAACCCTAACCCCAACCCTAACCCTAACCCCAACCCTAACCCTAACCCTAACCCTAACCCTATACCTAACTCAACCCTAACCCTAACCCCAACCCTAACCCTAACCCTAACCCTAACCCTAACCCTAACCCTAACCCTATACCTAACACCAACCCTAACCCTAACCCTAACCCTAACCCTAACCCTATACCTAACTCAACCCTAACCATAACCCCAACCCCAACCCTAACCCTAACCCCAACCCTAACCCTAACCCTAACCCTAACCCTATACCTAACTCAACCCTAACCCTAACCCCAACCCTAACCCTAACCCTAACCCTAACCCTAACCCTAACCCTAACCCCAACCCTAACCCTAACCCTAACCCTAACCCCAACCCTAACCCTATACCTAACTCAACCCTAACCCTAACCCTAACCCCAACCCTAACCCTAACCCCAACCCTAACCCTAACCCTAACCCTATACCTAACTCAACCCTAACCCTAACCCCAACCCTAACCCTAACCCTAACCCTAACCCTAACCCTAACCCCAACCCTAACCCTAACCTCAACCCTAACCCTAACCCTAACCTTAACCCTAACCCTATACCTAACTCAACCCTAACCCTAACCCCAACCCTAACCCTAACCCTAACCCTAACCCTATCCCTAACCCCAACCCTAACCCTATACCTAACTCAACCCTAACCCTAACCCTAACCCTAACCCCAACCCTAACCCTATACCTAACTCAACCCTAACCCTAACCCTAACCCTAACCCTAACCCTAACCCCAACCCTAACCCTAACCCTAACCCTAACCCTAACCCTAACCCTAACCCCAACCTTAACCCTATACATAACTCAACCCTAACCCTAACCCTAACCCTAACCCTAACCCTTACCCTAACCCTAACCCCAACCCTAACCCTATACCTAACTCAACCCTAACCCTAACCCTAACCCTAACCCTAACCCTAACCCTATACCTAACTCAACCCTAACCCTAACCCCAACCCTAACCCTAACTCAACCCTAACCCTAACCCTAACCCTCACCCTAACACTAACCCTAACCCTAACCCTAACCCTAACCCTAACCCCAACCCTAACCCTATACCTAACTCAACCCTAACCCTAACCCTAACACTAACCCTAACCCTAACCCTAACCCCAACCCTAACCCTAACCCTAACCCTAACCCCAACCCTAACCCTAACCCTAACCCTAACCCTAACCCTATGCCTAACTCAACCCTAACCCTAACCCCAACCCTAACCCTAACCCCAACCCTAACCCTAACCCTAACCCTAACCCTAACCCTAACGCTAACCCCAACCCTAACCCTAACCCTAACCCTAACCCTAACCCCAACCCTAACCCTATACCTAACTCAACCCTAACCCTAACCCAAACCCTAACCCTAACCCTAACCCTAACCCTAACCCTAACCCTAACCCCAACCCTAACCCTATACCTAACTCAACCCTAACCCTAACCCTAACCCTAACCCTAACCGTAACCGTAACCCTAACCCTAACCCTAACCCCAACCCTAACCCTAACCCTAACCCTAACCCTAACCCTAACCCTAACCCCAACCCTAACCCTAACCCCAACCCTAACCCTAACCCTAACCCTAACACTTACCCTAACCCCAACCCTAACCCTATACCTAACTCAACCCTAACCCTAACCCCAACCCTAACCCTAACCCTAACCCTAACCCTAACCCCAACCCTAACCCTAACCCCAACCCTAACCCTAACCCTAACCCTATACCTAACTCAACCCTAACCCTAACCCCAACCCTAACCCTAACCCTAACCCTAACCCTATTCCTAACCCCAACCCTAACCCTAACCCTAACCCTAACCCTAACCCTAACCCTAACACTAACCCTAACCCTATACCTAACCCCAACCCTAACCCTAACCCTAACCCTAACCCCAACCCTAACCCTAACCCCAACCCCAACCCTAACCCTAACCCTATACCTAACCCCAACCCTAACCCTAACCCTAACCCTAACCCTTACCCTAACCCCAACCCTAACCCTATACCTAACCCCAACCCTAACCCTAACCCTAACCCTAACCCCAACCCTAACCCTAACCCCAACCCCAACCCTAACCCTATACCTAACCCCAACCCTAACCCTAACCCTAACCCTAACCCTAACCCTAACCCCAACCCTAACCCTATACCTTACCCCAACCCTAACCCTAACCCCAACCCTAACCCTAACCCCAACACTAACCCTATACCTAACCCCAACCCTAAACCTAACCCTAACCCCAACCCTAACCCTAACCCTAACCCTAACCCTAACCCTAACCCCAACCCTAACCCTATACCTAACTCAACCCTAACCCTAACCCCAACCCTAAACCTAACCGTAACCCTAACCCTAACCCTAACCCCAACCCTAACCCTAACCCTAACCCTAACCCTAACCCTAACCCCAACCCTAACCCTAACCCCAACCCTAACCCTAACCCTAACCCTAACACTTACCCTAACCCCAACCCTAACCCTATACCTAACTCAACCCTAACCCTAACCCCAACCCTAACCCTAACCCTAACCCTAACCCTATACCTAACCCCAACCCTAACCCTAACCCTAACCCTAACCCTAACACTAACACTAACCCTAACCCTATACCTAACCCCAACCCTAACCCTAACCCTAACCCTAACCCCAACCCTAACCCTAACCCCAACCCCAACCCTAACCCTATACCTAACCCCAACCCTAACCCTAACCCTAACCCTAACCCTAACCCTAACCCCAACCCTAACCCTATACCTAACCCCAACCCTAACCCTAACCCTAACCCTAACCCCAACCCTAACCCTAACCCCAACCCCAACCCTAACCCTATACCTAACCCCAACCCTAACCCTAACCCTAACCCTAACCCTAACACTAACCCTAACCCCAACCCTAACCCTAACCCTAACCCCAACCCTAACCCTAACCCCAACCCTAACCCTAACCCCAACACTAACCCTATACCTAACCCCAACCCTAAACCTAACCCTAACCCCAACCCTAACCCTAACCCTAACCCTAACCCTAACCCTAACCCCAACCCTAACCCTATACCTAACTCAACCCTAACCCTAACCCCAACCCTAACCCTAACCGTAACCCTAACCCTAACCCTAACCCCAACCCTAACCCTAACCCTAACCCTAACCCTAACCCTAACCCTAACCCTAACCCCAACCCTAACCCTAACCCCA
Organism: Heloderma suspectum; assembly: GCF_057233095.1. Lineage (NCBI taxonomy): Eukaryota > Metazoa > Chordata > Lepidosauria > Squamata > Helodermatidae > Heloderma > Heloderma suspectum. Next base: position 29,256,716 of record NC_139471.1, on the reverse strand, counting down.
ACCCTAACCCTAACCCTAACCCTAACACTTACCCTAACCCCAACCCTAACCCTATACCTAACTCAACCCTAACCCTAACCCCAACCCTAACCCTAACCCTAACCCTAACCCCAACCCTAACCCTAACCCCAACCCTAACCCTAACCCTAACCCTAACCCTATACCTAACTCAACCCTAACCCTAACCCCAACCCTAACCCTAACCCTAACCCTAACCCTATACCTAACCCCAAGCCTAACCCTAACCCTAACCCTAACCCTAACCCTAACCCTAACCCTAACCCCAACCCTAACCCTATACCTAACCCCAACCCTAACCCTAACCCCAACCCTAACCCTAACCCCAACCCTAACCCTATACCTAACCCCAACCCTAAACCTAACCCTAACCCCAACCCTAACCCTAACCCTAACCCTAACCCTAACCCTAACCCCAACCCTAACCCTATTCCTAACTCAACCCTAACCCTAACCCCAACCCTAACCCTAACCGTAACCCTAACCCTAACCCTAACCCTAACCCCAACCCTAACCCTAACCCTAACCCTAACCCTAACCCTAACCCCAACCCCAACCCTAACCCCAACCCTAACCCTAACCCTAACCCTAACACTAACCCTAACCCCAACCCCAACCCTAACCCTATACCTAACTCAACCCTAACCCTAACCCTAACCCTAACCCTAACCCTAACCCTAACACTAACCCTAACCCTATACCTAACCCCAACCCTAACCCTAACCCCAACCCTAACCCTAACCCCAACCCTAACCCTAACCCTAACCCTAACACTAACCCTAACCCCAACCCCAACCCCAACCCTAACCCTATACCTAACTCAACCCTAACCCTAACCCTAACCCTAACCCTAACCCTAACCCTTACCCTAACCCTAACCCTAACCCTAACCCCAACCCTAACCCTAACCCTAACCCTATACCTAACTCAACCCTAACCCTAACCCCAACCCTAACCCTAACCCTAACCCTAACCCTAACCCTAACCCCAACCCTAACCCTAACCCCAACCCTAACCCTAACCCTAACCCTAACCCTAACCCTAACCCTAACCCTAACCCCAACCCTAACCCTATACCTAACTCAACCCTATCCCTAACCCCAACCCTAACCCTAACCCTAACCCTAACCATAACCCTAACCCTAACCCTAACCATAACCCTAACCCTAACCCTAACCCTAACCCTAACCCTAACCCTATACCTAACCCCAACCCTAACCCTAACCCTAACCCCAACCCTAACCCTAACCCCAAGCCTAACCCTATACCTAACCCCAACCCTAACCCTAACCATAACCCTAACCCTAACCCTAACCCTAACCCTAACCCCAACCCCAACCCTATACCTAACCCCGACCCTAACCCTAACCGCAACCCTAACCCTAACCTCAACCCTAACCCTATACCTAACCCCAACCCTAAACCTAACCCTAACCCCAACCCTAACCCTAACCCTAACCCTAACCCTAACCCTAACCCCAACCCTAACCCTATACCTAACTCAACCCTAACCCTAACCCCAACCCTAACCCTAACCGTAACCCTAACCATAACCCTAACCCTAACCCCAACCCTAACCCTAACCCTAACCCTAACCCTAACCCTAACCCTAACCCCAACCCTAACCCTAACCCCAACCCTAACCCTAACCCTAACCCTAACACTAACCCTAACCCCAACCCTAACCCTATACCTAAC